>NC_092394.1:5314171-5617312 GCF_030028105.1 Mobula birostris
GATGAAGAAACAGGGTGGTTGGGGGTAGAAGGTCATTTGATTTAAAAAAAAAATCCGAATTGTATTCAGCAATGTATGCAGAATGAACTCAGTAGGTCAGGCAGCGTACGGTACATGGTGGGGAATAAACAGTCAATGTTTTGAGCCAAGACCTCTAATCAGGTATGAATAAACATTGACTGTTCATTCGCCTCCATAAATGTTGCTTAACCTGACGAGTTCCTTCAGCATTTTGTGTGTGTTGCTCTGGATTTCCAGCATCTGCAGAATCTGTTTATGAATTGTATTCACCAGATTTGGTGACCTTATGTGTAAAATTCACCATCTCTTCCCCTTGTTTTAGCTGCTGAAACATAATCTTCCACTCATTTTCAGATATACTTGTGTGATTCTAAGGCAACTGTGAGTTCTGCTGTGAAACATTTCTGTTTATTTTCAGGGAACAGTCATATATGGAGAGTGTTGTTACCTTTCTGCAAGATGTAGTCCCTCAGGTAAGTGCCAAAGATGTGTAGATTGTTAGTCGGTTCACCTCTCTACTGTACATGCAACAGTATTTCTTGGATAAGTGCTTACAAAAAGCATGGCAATAAAAAAAAACAGATAAAGTCTAAAAGCATCTGAAAACTGAGGAAAAGGGAAGGCTCACACTAAAGTAGCATCATTTAGGACATCTTAAGTGCTTAGCAGCTGAAAAGATAAAAGCATAATTGTAAACCAGAAAACACAGATGTATTTTCTATTTTTATTGTAATTGTAAACAGAACACACAGAAAATTTCCATTGATATCAACCGGATAATTACCACATGATGTTATTTTAGTTAGATCATAAGACTATAAGATATAAGACCAGAATTAGGCCATTTGACCCATTGAGTCTGCTCTGCAATTCCATCCTGGCTAGTTAATTATCCCCTTCAATTCTATTCTCCTGCCTTCTCTTCGTACCCTTTGATGCCCTTAATAATCAAGAACCTGTCAACTTCTGCTTGAAATGCACCCAATGATTTGGCTTCCACAGCTGTTTGTGGCAATGAATTCTATAGATTCACCACCCTCTGGCTAAAGGAATTCCTTCTCAACTCTATTCTAAAGACCATAAGACAAAGGAGCAGAAGTCAGCCATTCGGCCCATCGAGTCTGCTCCACCATTTTATCATGAGCTGATCCATTCTCCTATTTAGTCCCACTCCCCTGCCTTCTCACCATAACCTTTGATGCCCTGGCTAATCAGATACCTATCAATCTCTGCCTTAAATACACCCAATGACTTGGCCTCCACTGCTGCCCGTGGCAACAAATTCCATAGATTCACCACCCTCTGACTAAAAAAATGTCTTCGCATTTCTGTTCTGTATGGGTGCCCTTCAATCCTTACGTCATGCCCTCTCGTACTAGACTGCCCCATCATGGGAAACAACTTTGCCACATCCACTCTGTCCATGCCTTTCAACATTCGAAATGTTTCTATGAGGTCTCCCCTCATTCTTCTAAACTCCAAGGAATACAGTCCAAGAGTGGACAAACGTTCCTCATATGTTAACCCTCTCATTCCTGGAATCATTCTAGTGACTCTTCTCTGTACCCTCTCCAACGTTAGCACATCCTTTCTTAAATAAGGAGACCAAAACTGCCCACAGTACTCCAAGTGAGGTCTCACCAGCGCCTTATAGAGCCTCAACATCACATCCCTGCTCCTATACTCTATTCCTCTAGAAATGAATGCCAACATTGCATTCGCCTTCTTCACTACTGACTCAACCTGGAGGTTAACTTTAAGAGTATCCTGTATGAGGACTCCCAAGTCCCGTTGCAACTCCGAACTTTGAATTTTGAACTTTGAATAAAGGGGTCGTCCTTCTATTCTGAGTCTGTGCCCTCTGGTCCTAGAATCTCCCACTATTGGAAACATCTTCTCCATGTCCACTCTATTCAGGCCTTTAAATATTCGATAGGTTTCAATGAGATGCTTCCATTCTTTTAAGCTCAAACAAGTATAGGTCCAGATGATTATGCTGTTTGAGATGTAAAAATTCAGGATAAAAATTCCTTCAATGATCTTCAGTATCATGCCACAGCATTTTTAAAACTCAGTTGGTGACATATGAGGCATTTTTTAATAGCTTTTCAAAAATACCATGCTTTAAACTGCAGCATTATCTTAGTGTTTAGTGTCTTTAGTGTTCCTAGTTTTAAGTTAAGTGGTGGGGTGGACATACGTCTCTACCAAAGGAAGTATAAGATAGTTCTTCCCTCCGCTAGCCTGCAGGTCACCCTTGGGCAAGGTGTAGCATCTGCTTAGCCCTCTGATCAGGGCCAGGTGAAGCTGTGGGAGCAGGTGGTGGATGGTCATGTGAGCAGCTGGTGCAGATCACAAGTCCTGGTTATGCGACCACTGATGCCAGGCAGATGATCTCTGAAGAGTATTGATAATGGCTGGGGTTACCCGTCTTATAAAGGCACTGCCTAGAAGAAGGCAATGGCAAACTACTTCTGTAGAAAAATTTGCTGAGAATATTTACGGTCATGAGACCATGATCGGCCACATCATACAACGCAGTGCATACTGATAAGTTGCTTTCTATGGCTTCAGCTGCCTGGCTCCTTTATCCTCTTTACCTCTTCTTTTAAGATGCTCTTTTCAACTTTTTACTGAGCTTGGCAAATTTTGTTGATGCTCATCTGAAGCACCTTGGAATATTTTACCATGTCGTAAAATATGATAGAAAAATGGAGGGCTATGTAGGAGAGAAGGGTGAGGTTGATCTTAGAGTAAGTTAAAAGGCCAGCACAATGTTGTGGGCTGAAGGGCCTGTACTATGCTGTACTGTTTGATGTTGTTGTTGCTCCTCACTGTAGAAAACGGATGTAAGTTCTTCCATTGTTTTCATTTTTTCCATCAATTTTACTTTCCCATAGGCATACACTGGCTCAGCTCCAACAGATGAGAAAGAAAAAATAGTCTGGGTTCGTTTTGAAAAAGCGGATATAAATGGTAAATGTATTGTTTTTCTTTGTTATTTACTTCCATTTAACTTTATTTATTTAACCACGGTTTGTATGTGCAAAATTGTGACCCAAATTCAGTGACATAGTAGTGAGTGAGTAACAGATTTTGTTCCTATCAGAGAAATAGAAATGTTCTTAGTGGAACTGTGCAACGTGATGAACACAATAATAGAGTGTTTCAGCTTGAAGAGCACAGATGAATGACTGGCGCAAATGACGCTTTAATTTGAAATAACAGAATAAATGTATTGCCCAAAAATGGTATTGGGGAAACATTAAAAAGAGTTGTTTTGTGAATTATTAGCATATTCACCAATCCCTGGGCGATGGTTGGTGAGTGAAGAGTTTCTGCTCTTGACGTTGAAGCAGCTTTTGACCAGGTGTGACCTCTAGGAGCTCTAGTAAAAGAGTTGTTATATCTGGTGATATTAATCCAAGGTTCTTCGGAAGTCAAGAATGAGGCATAAAACTTGTTGCTTACAACCATTTTATTAAGTGTTGCAAGAATGAAGAATGAACAGAGAACAGACAAAGAGTTTTCTCATACTCAAATTACAGATAAACAAAATTCCAGTGATAACAGTAAACCTATAAAATAGCCAGTCTCAACTTCACTCTCAACTGTTTGGAGCTTGAATTGTGTTTGATGAAACGCTTTGCTGCATGTCTGTAAGCAGGTTTTTGATGGACGTAATTGTTGATGGTGCCTTCCATTGCTTTGTTGATTCAGAATTGATTCATTGGATAGTAATTAGCTGGATGGAATTGCCTTACTTACTGTGAGCAGGACATGATAGACACGTCTTCCTAACTGTACTGCAACTGTTCTTCTAGAGGCACGACTGGTTCTGGAGTGCAAGACTTCAGTTCTGTAACCTGTATGTTGCGTATTCACCTTGTCTTCGCAGTATTCACGAGTACAACAACAGCAACAATAGCAATATTGTTTCCCTTTCTGCCCTCCAAACCACCCACACACCCGCTCATTCATACACATAGTCTTCCAACCCTAGGATACACTGCTTCCCAGCCTCCAGCCTACAGTGAACTCTAGACTTGCAGACACTGGGCTTCCAACTTTCCCAGTGGACTAACAGATCTACTGCTTTGACCATCAACCCGCTACATATTGACTTCAATCCCTGTCTTTAGCATCGAACAGTACTCACTGATGATGGAACCCCAAACTCCAGGCCTTGAACTTCAGGTTTGCCAATGATGGAACTCCAGACTCACCAACTCATGTACCTAGGGGGTCACTGGTCCTCATGCCTCCTACCCACATGGACTTGTCAGCGTGGGCAAGGGAGTCTCGCTAACTGGGGGGTGGGGGGGAGGTGGTGGCATCTCCAACCTTCATCCTCGCTGGTCTTTGTCCATCGCGCTTGCCAGCCTTGCATTTGTCCATGGATTTCCACATTGCTGGCCTTTGAATGTGGAGCGGAGGCCTGGACTTCGGCCAGACCTCTAATCGATCACATCCATGTGTTCAAACCCTAAAGTGACCCCTAACTCCCCTCTCTATCCATAAAACCATCTCTATGAACCTAAAGAAACAACTAAGCAAACCTGCTTTTAAATACGTACATGGCATTTACTTCAGCCTCTTCTTTGTGGTAGTATGTTACACATTCTTGCTGATGTGGAGAATGGATTTATCAGTGACTGTTCCATTACTTATAATACTTGAAGAAGAAGAAGAAAGCCCTTAACTCCGAGTGGAGTCATTGGGACGCCGTTTTTTTAAGTAGGCTTTCTTATTTTTATGAGACTGAGTTGCTAGCTCGACGCTCAACCCAGCACGATGGAAAGCGTGCAGGAGAGCTAGTTGGATTTGAACTCGGGAGGCTTTGCTCCGAAGTCCGGCGCTGATGCCATTACTCCACCAGCTGGCTTACTTATAATACTAGATCATGGCATAAATCTTGGAACAGGAATAAGGGATTTTCCAGTGTTGGAAAGACAATATGAAACTAATTCTAGATGTACTAAATGCTGATGTTGCACTTTGTCAGTCAACATTAATTGTTGAATACTTCAGAGTAAATATTTTGTCAGTGTAATTATTTTGGGATTAGATCAGATTATTAGATCACACCAGTTCTGAGAACCTACAAACTGCAGTGTTGTACTTTTTATTAGTATTTTAATCTGTACATTTCTCACATTTATGGCTTTTGTGAAGTGCTTCCCAGTTATTGACATTTTAGTTGCTCAGTTCACTGAACGGCAGGGCAGCACGTGCCAATCATTAGCTGTAACTTATTGCAAGTGAATGCTTCGCTTAAAGCAGTTACTTACTGTTTGATCTAGTCAAACCACGAATACTTGTTCAGTGAAGTAGAAAGTAATCGTAAATGTGATTGTCGAGTGTGAATAGAAACGTTGATCTGAGCTTCGTGCTTCTCTGCAAAGTTGAATTTAACCAGCTCTAATTTGTGCAGGAGCAGCAGCGTTAACATAGCAGAATGGCCCAGGGCAAGTTCAAGATAGGAAAGATTGTGACGAGATACAGCTTTTACTGGGGTGGGAAGTGAAGTGAGTATAGAATTTAGTGTTGGAATATTTGCAGAATGCTAAAGCAGAGAGAAAATGTTTCTCACATACAAAATGAAATATTGGTTCCCCTTCAAATTTGATGCTTGATGGAGACCTGCCATTGTAGATCTCCAGAGATTAAGTCCCATATATCCTGGAGCCAATCTATTCCTGTTAACCTCAAAGCTGTTTGGAAGCCTGCCCTAAGCTGTGGAAATGTGCTACTAGTTGTTGGAACACCATTCACCATGGTTTTTAGAATTGATGTAAACTGCAATGGGCTCCAGTGGGAAATGTAAAACTTTCACTTTTATGTATCTGCCGCTGGAATCTGTATTCATCCAATTTGCTGTAGTTGTTTTTCTCAATGCAAGTCACTTCTATTTGAGAGATTTTATTGGTGAACTTTCAGGACAACTTTCTATCAATTGTGTTTAAAAGAAAAAGCAGAGCTTCATATCAAAGATGGGAATATGTTGCTTTGATCAGTGGTTGTGCAATTTTTGATAAATCATGATTTATGCATATTAGTTTTTAATCGCACATACACAGACAAAATACTGGAGGAACTCAGCAGTCAGGCAGCATCTATGGAAAGTAATAAATAGTTGTCATTTCGGGCCTAGACGCTTCATCAGGACTTGTGTCTGTTACTCTGGATTTCCAACGTGTAGAATTTCATGTGTTTATGATATAGCAGCTTTTAAGTCTTGATTTTTATCTAATAGTTTACTCAGGTGCATGGGTTTGTTGTTGCAGTCCACTGTATTTACAGTTGATACTAACTAGATGCATGGAAATGCAGATTAATAAGGATAAGTGAAATCACCTTCTTGAAAAGGTGGTAATTTCAAAAATAATTAAAAGTAAGTCACTGATAATTTATGTTTCCATTGTTAACAACATTTTGGATCTTGGCATTACTTAGACTAAATCTGAACAAGGACAAGGGATTGTCACTCGGTGTCTTGAGCCTTCTCTGAGATTTAACATCATGGTTGATCAGACTAATCTTAAATCAACCTTCCTCTCTATGCTGGAAACCTTTCACTTCCTTTTCAAAAATCTATCAACCTCTGCTTTAAAACTATTTAAAGACTTCCACCAGTAATTGAGAAAGAGAATTCTCAAGAAGATCCTTTGTTTTAAATGTGTGACCCCATAATCACTAAACAATGATCAGTACTTCTAGTTTCTCCTCAAGTGGAAATATATTCTCGACATCCTCTCTGCTAAGTCCTCTTGGGATTTAAGTTCCAGCCGATACAAATCTTTGCCTATTAAGCCTTTACTGATAAAGACAACCTTGTTTTCCCAGGTTTTAGTTAAGTAAACTTTCCCTGAACTGTTTCCAACAGGTTAACATGCTTCCTTAAATAAGGAGACCACTAATGTACGTAATATTTCCAGATGTGGCTTTAACAGTGACCTGTATAACCTCCATACTTTTGTATTCTATTCCCCAGGCAATAAATGAAAATATTCTGCTAACTTTTCTAATTATTTCCTGTACCTGCATACTAACCCTTGATGTACCCAGATCCTATGGTTGGCACAGTGATGGAGCAGTTAGCATTGCTTTCTCACAGCTCTGGGGATCCCGGTTCAATTCCACATTTGGTGATGTTCTTCTTGTGTCTCATAAGTTTTTGTCAAGTTCTCTGGTTTCCTCCAAAAATACGCTGGAAGGTTAATTAGCTACTGTAAATGTATCCTTCCATGTAGGGTAACTGACACAGGAGTGGAAAGGGAGTAGATTGGCATATGAAGAAAAAGATTAGTTTTGTTGTCACATGTACTTTGAAACTATTTGAAATGCGTTGTTTGCGTCAAATCAGTGAGGATTGAGTGGGACAGCCTTCGAGTTTTACCACACTTCCGGCACCAACGTGGCATGCCCACAGTTTACTAACCCTATGTATGTGAGAGAACAAAGTAAGAAGAATAAGGAAAGGAACTGATAAGATTACACCCTGGGGAGCCAGGATGGGTCTATGGGCTAAAGGCCCTTCTGAATTATCGTAAATAAGTTAATTCCATCTCTTGTCATCGCTGATTAATTGGACTCTGAAAACTCACACTCATTCCTCAATCATTCTTTATTTTACTTGCCACCACACAGTGAAGTCTGAACAGAGAAATGTTATTTTTGTACAGAATTGGCAAGCAGTTAGGGATATTGACCATTTGGTAAACTGTACATTTGAATTCCTTATTTGTTAGATCAATCACCTTTCACAATACAGGTGTTGAAAGTCAGTAGAAACTGCAAGCTAATGCTGGATGTTACTTTGAAGCAATTGTCCCTTAGTTGGTGTTGGAGCCTCTTCCTTCTAGTCTCCAGTAAGCGAAAATAGCTCTGGGAATCTGCTGTGCTATGTTCTTTAAAGACCTTTCTTGCCTAGGCTATCTGCACTCAATATAGAATGCATCCTTGCCTGGACATTGTTAACCCTTGTCTTACTACAACTTCCACACTCTCTGCTTCTCAATTCCCGACTGAACACAAAAGATTGGCTCAAGTAATTTCTAGGAAGAGGTGCAGTCGACGTTTCAGGCCGAGACCCTTCGTGAGTCCTGACGAAGGGTCTCGGACTGAAACGTCGACTGCACCTCTTCCTAGAGATGCTGCCTGGCCTGCTGCGTTCACCAACAATTTTTATGTGTGTCGCTTGAACTTCCAGCATCTGCAGAATTCCTGTTGTTTGCGGCTCAAGTAATTTGCTTTCTTTAGATAGTAGCAATGAAGTTATGCAGTTAAAAATACTTTTTTATTTCCATTAAAAAGTGGTTGAATCAGGTTCTATGTTGTTGTTTAAAGTTAAATTGGATAGATATACTGGCAGGAAAGGAATGGAGGGTTATGGGCTGAGTGCAGGTCGGTGAGACTAGGAGAGAGTAAGAGTTTGGCACGGACTAGAACAGCGGTCCCCAACCACTGGGCCGCAAGGCATGCGCTACCGGGCCGCTAGGAAATGATATGACTTGGCGATATGAGTCAGCTGCACCTTTCCTCATTCCCTGTCACGGCCACTGTTGAGCTTGAACGCATGCGAGGTCATTACCCGGGCGTCATCCATGTCAGCGCGGGAAAGAGGTCAACTCCTCGAGCTTGCAAATGACGGCGGGCTGAAAAGTATGTTTGACATAACATCTCTGCCGGCATTCTGGATCAAAGTCAAGGCTAAATATCCTGAGATAGCCATGAAAGCACTGAAAACATTGCTTCCATTTCCAACATATCTCTGCAATGAACGCAACGAAAACTAAATTGTGGAATAGACTGGACATAAGGAACCCCCTTCGAGTATCACTGTCTTCCATCACCCCTCGATAGGACTGTCTTGTTGCAGGAAAACAAGCCCAGGGCTCCCACTGATTCAGTGATATTGGTGCGTTGCAATGATTTTATATGTTCATACGAGGAAAATATGCGCTGTGTGCTTAATATCCAAACATTACTTAAAATGTTATGATGCTATTATAAGTGACTTATATAACCATATAACAAGTACAGCACGGAAACAGGCCATCTCTGCCCTTCTAGTCTGTGCCGAACGCTACTCTCACCTAGTCCCACCGACCTGCACTCAGCCCATAGCCCTCCATTCCTTTCCTGCCCATATAGCTGTCCACTTTAACTTTAAATGATAATATCAAACCTGCCTCTACCACTTCTACTGGATGTTCGTTCAACACTTACTTCAAGCTCCCCGACAATTGTCTTCTCGCTATATTCATGCGAGGAAAATATGCACTGTGTGTTTAATATTAAATTTGTTAGATAAACCCTTTTAGAAACAAAATTGGGTGTATTAGCCACTTATCACCTATATTCCGGTTGTGATTAACACCCCACCCCCCAACAGAATCGGCAAAAGTGATTTTTAAAAAATCGGCACGTACACGCATGCGCAAGTTACGCATGCGCACTGGTGCCCGCGCAAGGCTTCGTGGTCATTGTAGTCTTTTTCGGGGTAAACGCAACGTATTTGACTGCTACTTTCGTATGTTGGCAACCCTAAACTCCTCCCCCGGTCGGCTGGTCCGCAGGAATATTGTCAATATTACGCCGGTCCGCAGTGCAAAAAAGATTGGGGACCCCTGGGCTAGAAGGGCCGAGACGGCCTGTTTCCGTGCTGTAATCGTTATATGGTTAAAATGTGTTTATAGAAAATATTGTAGTCAGCTTCATGAGAAGAGAGAGAAGGTGAGTGAACTAGCTTGGCACTTATTCTTTTTGTTGTGGTGCAAAGTTAAATGAAGATTCCGCTGCTATCATCAGAATCAGTCTCAAGTGTCGTATCTCCAGCATCTATCATGAAATTTGTTGTTTTACGGCAGCAGTACATTGCAATACATAATAATAAAAATAAATATATTGCAATAAGAAATGTATATAAAATTAAATAAGTAGTGCAACAAGAGAGAGAAAAATGGTGAGGTAGTGTTCATGGATTCATAAACAAGTTGTATTGTGTTTCTTTAATGTTCATGGACTCAGGGTCTTGACTATATTTTTTGTGTGACTGTAGTTCACTGATATCTTGTCTGTGCTTTATGCTGTGTGTGACTGTTGGTACTGTGTTTTGCAACTTGGCCCTGGAGTAACTCAATTTCGTTTGGCTCTATTCATGGGAATTCATGTAAGGTTGAATGACAATTACATTTGAACTATAAACTGTTCAGAAATCTGATGGTGGAAGGGAAGAAGCTGTTCCTAAAACATTGAATGTGTGTCTTCAGGTTCCTATAGCTCCTCCTTGATGGTAGCAATGATAAGAGGGCATGTTCTGGGTGATGGGGGTCCTTAATGATGGATGCCGCCTTTCAATATTGCTTCAATATTATCTTGATGTACGTCAGTCTTTACTGTGTGCCAAATGATTTTGTTATTCATTTAGAGTAACAGAGCATGAAACTAAATAACTGTGCATGCAATACTTTCCAATTTTCTGCTGTAGTGGTATATGTAGTGGTATATTCCAAATCCTTGAAATGTAATCTGGTGCTGATTGTAGCATATCGTTGTGTCAGAATGGAACGTATTTTTGAGACAGGACACAATGTGCTGCTGTTGACCAGAGATGATGGAAAGCAAAAAAAAACAATGGTTTGCATTATGTAGTATCTTTCACTTATAATATCCTGAAATGCTTTTGAGATACAGTTATAGTTCAAATGTTGGAACTGCAGTAATGACAGTAATATCCCCACGCAGTAATTTTTTTAGCACAGTAATGACCTGCATCTGGCAATGTACACTATAATGACCAAATTATCAGGCTGAGGATTAAAGTTGTGCAGGGCAAAGTTGTTCTTGTCACATCTTGAATGAGAGTGAGAATCAGAATCAGGTTTATTATTACTGATTTATGTTGTTTTGTGACAGCAGGACAGTGCAATAAATAAAATAATACTGTAAATTATAATTGGAGATATAGTCATAGTCATACTTTATTGATCCCAGGGGAAATTGGTTTTTGTTACAGTTGCACCATAAATAATTAAATAGTAATAAAACCATAAATAATTAAATAGTAATATGTAAATTATGCCAGGAAATAAGTCGTCCTGGCCTATTGGCTCAGGGTGTCTGACCCGCCAAGGGAGGAGTTGTAAAGTTTGATGGCCACAGGCAGGAATGACTTCCTATGACGCTCTGTGTTGCATCTCGGTGGAATGAGTCTCTGGCTGAATGTACTCCTGTGCCCAACCAGTACATTATGTAGTGGATGGGAGACATTGTCCAAGATGGCATGCAACTTGGACAGCATCCTCTTTTCAGACACCACCGTCAGAGAGTCCAGTTCCATCCCAACAACATCACTGGCCTTACGAATGAGTTTGTTGATTCTGTTGGTGTCTGCTACCCTCAGCCTGCTGCCCCAGCACACAACAGCAAACATGATCACACTGGCCACCACAGACTCGTAGAACATCCTCAGCATCGTCCGGCAGATGTTAAAGGACCTCAGTCTCCTCAGGAAATAGAGACAGCTCTGACCCTTCTTGTAGACAGCCTCAGTGTTCTTTGACCAGTCCAGCTTATTGTCAATTTGTATCCCCAGGTATTTGTAATCCTCCACCATGTCCCCACTGACCCCCTGGATGGAAACGGGTCACCGGTACCTTAGCTCTCCTCGGGTCTACCACCAGTTCCTTAGTCTTTTTCACATTAAGCGGCAGATAATTCTGCTCACACCATGTGACACATACTGCTCACACCATGTGACAAATTCTGCTCACACCATGATGTGACAAATTCTGCTCACACCGTGCGACACATTCTGCTGACACCGTGTGACACATTCTGCTCACACCGTGTATAATCTGTGCAAAAAGACAGCAAAATAGTGAGGAAGAGTTCATGGACCATTCGGGAATCTGATGGCAAAGGGAAAGCACCTGTTCCTAAAATGTTAAGTGTGCCTTCAGGCTTCTGTACATCCGCTCTGATGGGAGCATGTCCTGGGTGGTGGGATGTGTTTTACAACCACTTTGGAAAGCAGACTGAACCTCCCTTTACTTTCGGATTTGAAAGACTGTATTACCCCACGAGTGTTGTTCTGGAGTGTCAGCCCTGGCATCTAGAGTCAACAGGAGTAAATATTTATCAAGCATTTTGGAGATGGTTTAAGTAGTTATTGACAGCATGGGATCTTCACAGTAGCTGTATTACGACTATGAAATCTTTTTACAGATCTTGCGAGAAATCCAGAGTATCATGAGATGAACAATGCCGGAAATGATCCTCCATTGCTGCTGCTCCTTGGGTATGCAGATGGAATGCAAATCTGGAGCATCCCTGTAAGTTGTCATTTTGTCTACTTGTTTTGTAAGTGCAGGTTGTATTTTTTTGCTCACTGATTGTAGTTGGACCTAGGGTGTTGTGTATCTTTATTTTGCTTAGCTGATAACATTTATAAGTTTTTATTGTGAGAGAATTTTTGAGTATAGTTGGTGGATCCAGACCTGAAGTATTGTTTGCAATGCTGCTTTTCCTACCTTTTAAAAAAAAATGTATACTTGCTATAGGAGAAATGTGACAAACTTGCTTGGGATGGCAGAGATATGAGGAGGGATTGAAAACACTAGGTCTCGATCTTTTTCATTTAGAAGAATGAGATTGTTCAGCAGGGAGGTATGGGAAAGATGCTTGCTTGTTACATACACCTGTTAGGGTGCATTCTCCAGTTACCTTATAAGGTAACTGTAGCCTTCAGCCAGGAGCAGATATCACAGGCGGTTCCCAACATTCACAGAGTGTTTCGACCCTTAACCACGACACTCTGCAGTTGGTGGCCGGCAGTGGTGGCCAAATCACTGCCCATCTGCTCCTGGCTTCTGGCTCCCCTCCTCTTGCCTACTCCAAATCCAACAAGAGGCTCGTTCTGCCTCTTCTTCCATCCTACGAGCTACTTATTTTTTGCTCCTTTCGTCCAGGCCCAGATCTGACAACAACCGCCATGCTGATTTGTCTGGGAAACCTCTGCAGCTGATCTCCACAGGGAACAACCATGCCTGCCATCCCTTGTCTTTACACTCCTGCACTAAGGGCTGGTACTTCAAGGCCCTTCTCTTGTGGGCCTCTTCCCATCCCTCCTCCCACGGCACAGTCAGCTCAACCAGAATTATTTTCTTGTCTTTGGTTGACCACAGTACAATGTCCGGACATAGTTGGTGGATCCAGACCTGAAGTATTGTTTACAATATTGCTTTTCCTACCTTCTTAAAAAATGTATACTTGCTATTGGAGAAATGTGACAAACTTTTTTGGGATGGCAGAGATATGAGGAGAGATTGAAAACACTAGGTCTCGATCTTTTTCATTTTGAAGAATGAGATTGTTCAGCAGGGAGGTATGGGAAAGATGCCTATCTTTTCTAAATCAACATCCTTCTGTAGAATTGTTAAAATAGATGTTGCAACTTGTAGGCAAGATCAAAGTTTATGGACCATAAATATAATTACTAATAAATCTTATATGGAATTAAGTAGAAACAGAGAATAACTAGAATGTGAAGCCCTCTGGCACAAGAATTAGTTTGAGGTAACCAGTTTCTGTTCATTTCAAGGAAATGAAAGCCAGATAAAGGATTGTTGGATATGCTGATGGGGTGAGATGAGGAGAGCTGGACGCAGTCTTCTGTGGAGCACATACATTGAAATTGACTATTATGGCCAGCTGTAATGATCTTGGGTGCAAAGTTCTATTTGTCTGTCTTGTATTGAAAGATGAGATGACACTGTTGGCATTCTGCTTGATGTCTTCATCAAATTTGGTTCTTTGGCCATCACCACCAAGAAGTTTTTGGGCATACGTTTACTTATTATGATTATGCCCACTCAGTGGCTTCTTTATTGGGTACACCTGCTTGTTAATGTAAATATCTAATCAGCCCATCATGCAGCAGCAACTCAATACATTAAAGCACGCAGACATGGTTAAGAGGTTCAGTTGTTGTTCAGATCACACATCAGAATGAGGAAGAAATGTGATCTAAGTGACTTCAGCCATGGAATGATTGCTGGTGCCAGACGGGGTAGTTTGAGTATCTCAGAAACTGCTGATCTTCTGGGAATTTTGCACACAGCGGTCTCCAAAGTTTACAGAGGATGGTGTGAAAAAATTAAAACATCCACTGATTGTCATTTCAGTGGGTGAAAATATCTTGTTCGTGAGAGAGGTCAAAGGAGAATGGCCAGACTGTTTTAAGCTGACAGGAAGGTAACAGTAACTCAAATAACCACATATTACAACAGTGGTGTGCAGAAAAGCAACTCTGAAGCCACAACACATTGAACTTTAAAGTAGATGGGCTGCAGCAGCAGAAGACCAAGAACATACACTCAGTTATTAGGTGCAGGAGGTACCTAATAAAGTGGTAACTGGGTATATAGTGCAGAGCAGTTGTTTGGCCATTTAAATGGGATCTCTAGAAGACTTTGGTCTTTTTATAATAACATATTACAATTTCCGATGACTTCTCTGATCCATGTGTTTTGGGATGTTTATTTCAATATGATCAACTCTGGTGCACTCTACATTGAACTTTATCCTCTAGAGCAGGGGTTTCAAACCTTTCTTATACCATGGAGCTTTACTATTAACCGAGTAGTCCATAGACCCCAGGTTGGGAAGCTTTGCTGTAGATTATTAACAGTGCAGCCTGCTTCGTTTGTGAAAGGATCTGACGAGAATGATTTTGCCTCAAGGACATGTTTGGTCCCATGTACTGCATCTGTTTATATCACTAAAATCTCTGCATTCAAGATGTTCCAGGCATGCTTTTCTCTTAAGACAGAATGTTCTTGGATTTGATTGAAAATCCCAGTAATGCAGGTCATTCGAAATTAAAACCAGAAAATGCTACGAATGTGCAGCAATGGCTGCGAATCTGAGGGGAAAGTCAGAGACTGCTTAAAGTGCAGAGCTAATGATTTGAGTAGAATCCATATACCTTCTTCAGATTCTAAATTGATCTGCCTCAAGCATTTGTTCTTGGAGATCTGAGGTGTCAACAAAGCTCTGTGAGAACGAATGATCTTATTCCCAGTTAGCTCCTGAAGAAAATCAGTGAATCTATGTTAATGTGTGTGATATAAGCATATAAATAAGAAGTTAGTGAATTCAGTTAATTATTGAAATAGTGTAATGGAAGATATCCTCTCTTAACTGAATAAATTTAATCCCATTATGAGTATTACAGAGTTTGTAGTCTAAAAGAATCAGAATCAGATTTAATATCACCGACATGTCATGAAATTTGTTAACTTTACGGCAATGAGATACATGATAAATACAGAGAAAAAAGCTGAATTACAGTGAATATAAATGTTTCTGAAATGGTTAAATTAAAATAAGTAGTACAAAAAAAACAAATAAAAAGTAGTGAGGTAGTGTTCATGGGTTCAATGTTCATTTAGAAATCAGATGGCAGAGGTGAAGAAGCTGTCCTAAGTCACTGTGTATGTGTGTCTTTAGGCTTCTGTACCTCCTTCGCGACAGTAACAATGAGAAGAGGGTGTGTCCTGAGTGTGTGTGTGTGTGTGTGTGTGTGTGTGTGTGTGTGTGTGTGTGTGGGGGGTTCCTTTCATGATGGACTCCGCCTTTCTAAGCCATCGCTCCTTGAAGATGTCTTGGATACTTGTAGTCCCAAAGAAAGATGGCGCTGGTAACTGGTGACTTTGCGCATGCTCTCCCGAGCAAACTGCCCTCTCCACTATCCTATACCTGAGAAACCCTTCTAAACCTCCAATCTGCTACATCTAGCAAGATCAACAACACCCTGGCGAAGCTACTGACCCAGCTGGAGACCACTGCACCAGAATTGTTTCTTAAACTCCGGACCGCACCTGGACCTGACTAGCGAGGCCCACCACGTTCCTGGAGACCCGTGGCCTGCTACTGTGCCGGAGCGCTTGGAGACACGGCCCATTCCGACCAGCACCCCTCCGGAGCAGATGATCACACAAAGGTGACGGCGGAGACCTCAAGGTGCCCCAGACGCTTACCTGGAGCGACCACCATAAAGCCTCGCTGGTGGCCATCCACAGCTGCCGGAAGTGAGGCCTCCGCTGCCAACCTTGGAAATCGAGTCCGAGGCTCGGCTGGAGCGGAGGCCTCCGCAACCATGACTCGGATTACGGACTTGCTTCAGCCAGGAGCCCGGCCATCTGGGATTAAGTGTCGGCTTCGGGGCCCGACCCAATCGACAGCCCAGGCCCCCGGCAGCTGGAAGTGGCAGTGGAGTCTCCCCCGTCACTCGGCTCGACCCGGAGTGCCCGACGACACGACCCGCCGATTGATTCATGCGGGATGCGTCCACCAACCTCGAAAAAGAGCTGACAACAACACACTGCGTCGATGGAAACCCGGAAAGATGCACTATTTACCGAGGAAGCGTGGGAAAGGAGCAGGGCTGCTGGTCAGATTGAAGCTGAGGGGCTTCAGGGTTCCTGTGCCCACCATCCTACTAGCTAATGTGCAAGCCATAGAGAACAAGGTGGATGATCTTAAAGGGAGACTCACCTACTGCAGGGAGATGCAGAACTGCTGTGTATTCTGTTTCACCGAGACCTGGCTCTCCCCTGCCACTCCTGACTGTGACAGCTGACCAGAGGGATTTTCAATCCATCGGATGGACCGCATGGCGTCTTCGGGCAAGACGAGTGGAGGTGGTGTCTACCTACTGATCAACACTGCGTGGTGCTCGGGCACAGCGACGCTGACAAGCTCCTGCAGCCTGGACCTGGAACACCTGTCGGTGAAGTGTCGCCCCCTACTATCTGCCACAGGAATTCACCTCAGTCATACTGACAGCGGTCTACATTTCCCCCCAGGCGGACGTGGAGTGTGCTCTGACCATACTGTATGCTAACATCAGTGAACTTGAGAACAGGAAGCTTTGGTCATTACAGCCAGGGACTTTAACCAGGCCAACCTCAGAAAGGGGCTGCCAAAGTTATACCAACATGTCTCCTGCCCCACTAGAGGCCCGAATATACTTGACCACTGCTACACAGCAGTCAAGGATGCCTACCGTTCCGTCCCATGACCTCACTTCAGAAAATCAGACCATCAGGCCGTACTCCTCGTCCCGGCTTAAAAACTGAAACTGAGGTGGGAGGTTACCATGTCAAAAGTAGTGTCGCGTTGGACGGAGGAAGCGGATGAGGTCCTCTGTGACTGCTTTGAATAGGTGGACTGGTTAGTATTCAAGGACTCAGCAGCTAACCTCGATGAGTATGCCTCAGCTGTCATGGACTTTATTTGGAAATGCTTGGAGGACTGTGTGTCTCGCAAGACAATCCGGGTATTCCCTAACCAGAAACCTTGGATGAACTATGAGGTCAAGTCCCTTTTAAAGGCTAGAGCTGCGGCTTTTAGGTCCGGGGATACCAGTTACTACACGGAATCCAGGCGTGAACTCTGGAAAGCCATTAAGGGCGCCAAGAGGCAATATCGAGCCAAGTTGGAAGCCCAGGCTAACCAGAGGGATGCCAGTAGACTATGGCAGGGTCTAAATGAGATCACTGGGTGCAAAGAAAAGGCTGGGAATATCAATAACTGTGGCGCTTCTCTTCCCGACGAACTAAACGTATTCTACGCAAGATTCAAACAGAAGAGGAGCGTTCCGCTCCCTCCGGATGAACCGGACCTGGTGGCATTGAGATTCATCATCACCAAGGAGGACGTTAGAAGGGCCTTCCTGAAGGTAAATCCAAGGAAGGCGACGGGCCCAGATGGCGTCCCGGGACGGGTTCTCCGGGCCTGTGCAAGCGAGCTAGCTGGAGTGTTTGCTGACATCTTCAACTGTTCCTTGCTTCAGTCTAAGATCCCCTCGCGCTTTAAGAAGGCAACGATAATCCCAGTGCCGAAGAAGAGCAAGGTGGCATGCCTGAATGACTATCGACCTGTGGCTCTGACATCAATTGCTATGAAGTGCTTCGAGTGATTGGTTATGGCACACATCAACCACAGCCTACCAGTCAACCTCGACGCTTTGCAATTCGCCTACTGGAGCAACAGGTCAATGGCAGATGCCATCTCTCTGGCCCTATATTCCTCCTTAGAACACCTGGAGAATCAAGACGCATACGTAAGGCTCCTTTTTATTGACTACAGCTCTGCCTTTAATACCATCATTCCAAATAAACTGATTCCTAAGCTCCGGAACCTGGGCCTTCGCACTCAGATCTGCAGCTGGATCTTCAACTTCCTCACAGACAGGACCCAGGCTGTAAAAATAGGGGAAAAGCTCTCCTCTATAATCACTCTGAGCACCGGTGCCCCACAAGGCTGTGTACTCAGCCCCCTGCTGTACTCACTGTACACCCATGATTGTGTAGCCAAGTTTCCACCAAACTCAATATATAAGTTTGCTGATGACACAACAATTGTAGGCCGTATCTTGGGTAGTGATGAGTTTGAGTACAGAGAGGAAATTAAGAACCTGGTGGCATGGTGCGAAGACAATAACCTATCCCTCAATGTCAGCAAGACGAAGGAATTGGTTGTTGACTTCAGAAGGGGTAGCGGACCGCACAACCCAATTTACATCGGTGGTGCGCAAGTGGAACAGGTCAAAAGCTTTAAGTTCCTCGGGGTCAATATCACAAATGACCTGACTTGGTCCAACCAAGCAGAGTTCACTGCCAAGAAGGCCCACCAGCGCCTTTACTTCCTGAGAAAACTAAAGAAATTTGGCCTGTCCCCTAAAACCCTCACTCATTTTTATAGATGCACCGTAGAAAGCAATCTTCTAGGGTGCATCACAACCTGGTATGGAAGTTGTCCTGTCCAAGACTGAAAGAAGCTGCAGAAGATCGTGAACACAGCGCAGCACATCACACAAACCAATCTTCCATCCTTGGACTCACTTTACACCGCACGCTGTCGGAGCAGTGCTGCCAGGATAATCAAGGACATGACCCACCCAGCCAGCAGACTTTTCGTCCCTCTTCCCTCCGGGAGAAGGCTCAGGAGCTTGAAGACTGGTATGGCCAGATTTGGGAACAGCTTCTTTCCAACTGTGATAAGACTGCTGAAGGGATCTGGGCCGTACCCTCTAAATATCCGGACCTGCCTCTCGGTTTTTTTGCACGACCTTACTTTCCATTATGATTTATAATTTAAATTTTTAATATTTACTAATTTTAACTATTTTAAATATTTTTAATATTTAATATTTGTAATCCAGGGAGTGGGAAGCGCAGAATCAAATATCACTGTGATGATTGTACTTTCCAGTATCAATTGTTTGGTGACAATAAAGTATAAATTATAAGTATAAAGTATACTGCAGAGGCTAGCATCCATGATGGAGCTGACTAATTTTACAAGTTTCTGCAATTTACTTTGATCTTGTGCAGTAGCCCGTATACCAAATGATGATGCAGCTTGTCAGAATGCTCTCCATGGTACATTTGTATTGAATTGAATTGACTTTATTTCTTACATTCTTCACGTACGTGAGGAGTAAAAATCTTTACGTTACATCTCTGTCTGAATGTGCAAATTATAGTAATTTGTAATAAATAGTATGTACAGTAAGATGTACAACAGAACAGTCACTATAGCTTAGAAATACAATTGTGTCAGTGTGAATTAATCAGTCTGATGGCCTGGTGGAAGAAGCTGTCCTGGGGCCTGTTGGTCCTGGCTTTAATGCTGCGATGCTGTTTCCCGGATGGTAGCAGCTGGAACAGTTTGTGGTTGGGGTGACTCGGGTCCCCAAAGATCCTTTGGGCACCTTTTATCCATCTGTCATTGTCAATGTCCTGAATAGTGGGTAGTTCACATCCACAGATGTGCTGGGCTGTCTGCTCCACTCTCTGCAGAGCCCTGTGATTGAGGAAAGTACAGTTCCAATACCAGGCAGTGGTATAGCCAGCCAGGATGCTCTCAGTTGTGTCCCTGTAAGAAGTCCTTAGGATCTGGGGACTCAGGCCCAACTACTTCAGCCGTCTGAGGTGAAAGAGGCACTGTTGTCCTTTTTTCACTATACAGCCTGTATGTACAGACCAAGTGAGATCCTCAGTGATGTGTATACTGAGGAACTTGAAGCTGTTCACCTTCTCAACCCCAGATCCATTGATGTCAATAGGGTTTAGCCTGCCTCCATTCCTCCTGTAGTCCACAACCAGCTCCTTTGTTTTTGCGACATTGAGTGAGAGGTTGTTTTCTTGACACCACTGTGTCAGGGTGATGACTTCTTCTCTGTGGGCTGCCTCATTATTATTTGAGATAAGGCCAATCAATGTAGCATCATCTGTAAATTTAATTGGCAGATTGGAGCTGTGGGTGGCGACACAGTCATGGGTATACAGAGAGGAAAAGAGGGGGCTTAGGACACAGCCCTGAGGGGCAGAGGTGAGGGAGCCCATTCTTACCACCTGCCGGCAATCTGACAGGAAGTCCAGGATCCAGCTGCACAAGGCAGGGTGAAGGCTGAGGTTTTTGAGTGTTTTAGTTGTCAAACTGAATCTCTTTCAAATTTCTAATGAAATAAGCCGCTGGCTTACCTTTTTTTATAGCTGCATCAATATGTTGCATCCAGGTTAGGTCCTCAGAGATATTAACAGCCAAGAATTTGAAAATGCTCACTCTCTCCACTTCTCATCCCTCTTATGAGAATAGGTTTGTGTTCCTTTGTCTTGATCTTTCTGAAGTCCAAAATCAGCTGTTTGGTTTTTCTGACATTGTGTGCAAAGTTATTGCTAGGACACCATTCAATTAACTGTTGTATCTTGCTAACACGAGGAAATCTGCAGATGCTGGAAATGCAAGCAACACACATCAAAGTTGCTGGTGAACGCAGCAGGCGAGGCAGCATCTATAGGAAGAGGTACAGTTGACGTTTCGGGCCGAGACTCTTCGTCAGGACTAACTGAAGGAAGAGTTAGTAAGAGATTTGAAAGTGGGAGGGGGAGGGGAAATCCAAAATGATAGGAGAAGACAGGAGGGGGAGGGATGGAGCCAAGAGCTGGACAGGTGATTGGCAAAAGGGATATGAGAGGATCATGGGACAGGAGGTCCGGGAAGAAAGAAAACGGGGAGGGGGGAAAACCCCAGAGGATGTGCAAGGGGTATAGTGAGAGGGACAGAGGGAGAAAAAGGAGAGAGAGAGAAAAAGAATGTGTGTATATGAATAAATAATGGATGGGGTACAAGGGGGAGGTGGGGCATTGGCGGAAGTTTGAGAAGTCAATGTTCATGCCATTAGGTTGGAGACTACCCAGACGGTAGTTCCTCCAACCTGAGTGTGGCTTCATCTTTACAGTTTTCGTCACCATCTGAAATTCTGCCAATAATGGTTGTATCATCAGCAAATTTATTAATGGCATTTGAGTTGTGCCTAGCCACACAGTCATGGGTGTAAAGGGAGTAGAGCAGTGGGCTAAGCACACATCCCTGTGGTGTGTCAATGTCAATTGTAAAAGTAATCATGTCTTCATAATAGTATTTTTTCAAAAATATGCTCAAAATGCTGTTGTTCCTGCAGATTTTATTTTAAACTTTTTTAAAATTTTGGGTATTTATGTGGCAGTGTAGCTCTGAGTAGTTTCTTCCATTGATTCTCTGCAGTTTTCTCAATTTTTGCTTTAGTTGTTTGTGTCTTTTGGTAATGTATCAGTTAGTGTAATGCTTTACGGTCCCAGTGATCAGGATTAAATTCCTGCTGCTGTCTGGAAGACGTTTGTATATTCTTCCTGTGACCACATGGATTTCCTCCGGGTGCTCCGGTTTCCTCCCACGTTCCAAAGATGTATGGTTTAGTAAGCTGTGGGCATGCTATGTTGGTGCAAGAAGCATGGCCACACTTGTGGGCTTCCCCTGCACATCCTCAGAATGTGTTGGTTGTTTATACAGATAACACATTTCACCGTATATTTCGATGTACATGTGACAAATAAAGCTAATCTGATTAATCTAATCAATCTGTCTGTCTGTCTGTGTTTCTCTGTCTCATGCTGTTCCTGCTTTGTACTCCCTTCTCTTCACACTATATCTGTCATGTTTCTTAATCTCATGAAAATGTTGCTATCCATAATGTGTGTCCTGCAGGGGCACCTTTCAGTTTGAAGCTTGCCTTCTGGGAACTTTGAATGTGTAACCACATCTAACTATTATGTAGTGCAATGCACTGAAATGCAGCTGGTTTTAATTCATATTTATTTCTCTAATAATTAATTCCCTGGCTAGTCAATTTCACTGAAACACTTTCCTTCCGCTAGCTTTTATCCCATCTGCTCTGTGGTCTATCTTGGAATCAATTTGAAAGCACTCGAGCCAATTTCCAGTACACTCAGCTGGGGTGACCAAATGATAGTACTCTGGTGATGATGCAAAGAAAGTCCGCCTATTTATGTTGTTGCTAATGTTCTGAAAACGGAATCAATGGAAGAAATAAGAAGACATGCAAATTGTTATGTTACCGGCCACAATGAATATCAATCGAGTAAGGTTATATAAAAACAACCAAACATTTATTAAACACTGATAAACAATAAAAAACAAACGAAAACCTTAACCGGAGATTAACCGCTATGCGGACATTCTACAAACCGCCACTCAGTACTGCTTCTTAAAGCGATAAATGCGAAAACAGTTCTTAAAGCGGTAAAGTCAAACACAGTTCTTACAATGGTAAATTCGAAAGTCCAATAGATTTATACATTCAATTGGGAGAGACTTCTCTGGAGAAGGATTTCTTCATAGACGCGACTTTCCTGCTGGTTCTGTCCAAAGGATTTACGATGAAGGAAATAAACGGCTTAAAAACTACTGACCTTTCTTCTGCCGAGCAAACCCTGCATGAACTACCTTGCTCTTTGGGCAGGAGGTATCTTCGATGTAGTTCGCTACTTCTTCAACGAAGACTCAATAAGGTCAATCCTTTGTTAAATTGCCGAACGATATCAACTTCTCTTAATCTTTCAGGTCCTGTACTTCGATAAAGTCTTCACTCTTCAATACTACTGAAAAGGTACATCAACAAATCTGGCAGAAATGGGTAAACTGCCAGTCCAGCACTATCGTACCTTACAATAGAACGTAAAACTCCGTTTTAAAAATGAAACTGCGTCATAAAGCAAATACGCGACGGAACGGAGTCTCGGACTAACGTTTTAGCTGGAAAACCTAACTGCATCACCAGGGGGCTTCCCTTTTATACCCGTGGTGAACATATCACGTGACTTCACATCGGCGGGAAAATTACATCAGGTGACCTCCAAAAGACCATTACAGCATTCTTACAAGAAAGTCACAAGATCTCCTTGAGGTATGTAATAAAATGAAATGCTGCTTAGCTGGAAGGTATGCTTCCAAAATTGATTGCTTTACCCATCAGAAAGCAGTTCAGATTCACTTTATTGTCTTATCCTTTGGTGCACAATATGTTAGAGACTGAAAATACTTCAATGACATATAATTAATGTTTTAGAGGTGGGAATAATTCCTGTCCTGGAAATCCTGTTGCTCATCTCTAGGTTTTCTGAGAATCTTTGAGTGAAGTTGTTGGGACTTTCACAATAAAGGTTACTGTTGGGCAAATAGAATGAAAACACCAACAAAACTTGTAAACTTTTCCTGGAATGGTGTCGTCAAGCCAGAGGTTGACTCAAGTATGAAAATTGACCAAAGAAAAAGAAAAAAAACTTTTGAGATCAAAGATTTCTGCTGTAAACTTCTATGAGGAGTTTGTATGTTCTGCCAGTGAATGCATGGATTTCCTCTGAGTGCTCCAGTTTCCTGCCACGTTGCAAAGTCATACAGATGGGTCAGAAGCTTAATTAGTCACATGGGTGTAATTGTAATTAGTCACATGGCGCGGGCTTATTGGGCTGGAAGGGCCTGTTACTGTGCTATATTTCTAAATAAAAAATAAATAAAAATATAGTTTATTTGGCTTAATAGGAATAGGAAGAATCTTAAGTCAACCAATCTATCTCAGGTTACTATCCAGCACTATTTTTAATTCAGATGCTCTCACTGTTATTCCCAGTCCAATTATCTGAGAAAAGGAGATTCAGATCCTCTGAAAGCATAAGAACATACGATGTCCACCTTGGGCTAACAAATAATGATCTGAAACTATCTTTGTTTGAAAGGAATCTAATACTTGGACAACTGAATTTTTTTTTCAGTGTGGCCATGACACTGATAATTTCCATAAGACATAGGAGCAGAATTAGGCCATTTGACCCATCGAGTCTGCTCTGCTTTTTGATCCTGCTGACTTATTATACCTCTCAAACTCATTCTCCTGCCTTCTCCCTGTAACCTTTGATGTGACGCCCTTACTCATCAAGAACCTATCAGCCTCCACTTTAAATACCGTATACCTAATGATTTGGTCTCCACAGCTGTCTATGGCAATAAATTCCACAGATTCACCATCCTCTGGCTAAAGAAATTCCTCCTTATCTCCGTTCTGAGGCTGTGACCTCTCGCCCTAGACTCCCCCATTATATGAAACATGGGATTTCCCTCTCATTCTTCCAAATTCCAGTGAATTCAGGCCCAGAGCCATCAAACACTCCTCATATGTTAAAATTTTCATTCCCGTAATCATTCTCATGAACCTTCTCTGGATCCTTTTCACTTTGCTGTTAAGCCAAAGAACAACTTATAATGGTGCGAGGATTACAAAATATTGTATGGTATCTGGAGGGTGAGCTAAGAATCACAAAACAGGTTAGAAGTTTCTTGCTTTCAAATAGCCATGGACCATCAGACATAATGTTATTTGTTATAAGTTTTTAGAGAAATATAGGGGCAACAAACACATGCATGTTTTGCTCTTCAACTTACCACGTATAGTACTAAAGACATCTTTATTTTTCCTGAAACTTCATGTCTTCATGTTGCTTTTCACTAATTAAGCAGTCCACTATATTGCAAACTTCAGTCCATACAATATGTTGACAAAATTCTCAGAGGTGATCTCTCAATTCATTTTTCATTTCACTGCATTCCACGATAATAAAGATAATGGTCAGCTTTATTTTTCATGTGTACATCAAAGCATACAACGAATTGTGTTGTTTGTGCCATTGACCAACAGAGTCCTAGGGAATGCAGTGATGTCACAGATGTCACCATGCTTCCGGCACCAATAGTGTATAGCATGTTCACAACTTACGAACCCGTGTGTCTTAGGAATGTGGGAGGAAAATGGAACACCTGGAAAAAACCCACATGGTTACAGGGAGAACATACAAACTCCTTACAAACAGTGCTGGGAATCGAACTCCAAATGCTGGCACTGTAAAGCATTCGCTACTGTGCCAACCAAATTCTTACAATGTAAAAACCTGATTTGGAACAAATTGCGTTGAAATAAATTGAATTTTTTCTTGAATCAGGTTTTTTAACCAAGTGATTCTATTCTTGTCCAAAGTAATAAGTTTTTCTTCTTGGTCTATCTGCCAGCAATGAAGAGCAGAAGATTCTTCTTGCAGTTTCGATGAACCTACAATGAATTTTTTGGTCATTGTGTGATAAATTAATTGTCACAGTGCGTAGAACAGTGTAGCGCAGGTACAGGGCTTTTGGCCCACCATCTCTTCAATGACCATAATGCCAATTTAAACTAATTCCATCTGCCTGCACACAGCCTGTATCACTCTATTCTATGCCTGTTCATTTGTCTGTCTAAATGTCTCTTAAATATTGTTATTAAATCTGCTTCTAGTATTGCAGTGCTTTTCAGGCACCTACCAATCTCTGGGGGGGGGTAATTTTTGCCTCGCATACCTCCCTTATCCTTTCTCTCTTTCACCTATGCCCGCTAGTATTTGACCTTTTACTCTTTGTGGAAAAAGCCCTGTCTATCTAAAGCAGGGGGTTCCCAATCTTTTCAATGCCATAGACCAATACCATTAAGCAAGGGGTCCATGGACCTCAGGTTGGGAACCACTAAAAGACCCTGACTACTGAAAAAGACCCTATTGAATCTGTCATGTTTTAAACAGTAGGTTCTATGGATGCTGAAAATCCTGAGCAATACACATACAATGCTGGAGGAACTCAACAGATCAGGCAGCATCTATGGAGATGAATAAACAATTGACATTTCGGGCTGAGACCCTTCATCAGGACCCTATTTTTTTTTTTTTAACACATCAACGGTTTATTCCCCTGCATACACTGTATAGACGTTGCCTGACCTCCTGAGTTCCTCCTGCATTTTGTGTGTGTTGTTATATTCTAGGTGAGGTTAGGTTGCCATTTCTTCCTTTCTTTCCAACGTTTATGAGGACTAGAAATTATACAGTATCGATTCTTGTGAGCATTGACTATTTTCTGTATGGGCAATCTTCTACGTATTCCATCCTGGCACAGAAGATGAACGGTAAGTCCACAAAATGTGCTTTTGGTTTGCAATGCCATAGCATTTCTCCTTCAAAAAGCCGTCTTCACTTAATTTAATGGGGTCCATATTCACCCAGTTCTTATTGAACTCAGTGTTTTTTATTCTTAAAATCTTGGTTCTTTCAATCTTTCTTTCATTTTATCTCCTTGGGCCTCATGATTGCATGTGTGAAGACAGATTATTGGATAATATGTTGCTGGGATTAGCCATATGACTTTGACCTAGCTGCAGCAGTTTGTGGAATGTTTTTTCCTTTGGAGTTTCTTCCTCCTTTGACTATGAGGAGTCGTGTGTAAGGTACAGGACTTCTGGCCAGTACCTTTGCTGTGGTGCTGAGACTCTGGTGGGCATTCCCACTGCTGCTAGGACATATGGAGCCATTATATTCAGATATTGAACAACTTTTTTTGTCAGAGATGCTGTAAACTTTGAAAAGTTGATGCAGCATTATATTTAATACCTGACAACCTGAAGAAAGACTAATATTTATTTAACTGCTTTCACAAACTTGGAATGGCCCAAAATTCAGAAAGGTTTCAGCAAGGAAATGTTGAGAATTATAGGACAAGAAATTGATTTGAGTGGGGAATTGAAGACATTCACTTGCACTACTTCCATTTAAAAATATTCATTTGCAATACATGGGGCAGCATCGTAGTATGGTTAGCGTAATGCTTTATAGCTCCAGTGACCCGGGTTCAATTCCTACAGCTATCTGTACATTCGCCCCATGACCGTGTGGGTTTCCTCCAGGTGCTCCAGTTTCCATCCACAGTCCAAAATCGTACAGGTTAGAATTAGTGAGTTGTGAGCATGCTATGTTGAAGCCAGAAGCATGGTGTCACTTGCGAGCTGTTCCCAGCACGTCCTCATTTGTTGATGCAAGTTACACATTTCACTGTATATTTTGATGTACATGTATCAAATTAAGCAAATCTTTAATCTTTATAAATTAGCCCCAGCAGTTTTATGATGCATATTTAGTAACTACTAGAATTTTTTCTACTATAGTGAAGAATGCAAATGAAATCTGAAATGTTGTTGCAGTGTCCATTATTACTACTATAATGCATATTGCTTTCAGCAAAGGAAACTTAAAAACTTGATATATTTTAGTTATGAGGGCTGATTTTTATTGAATATATAAAGTTACAGTACAGTAACTAAACAAGAGGTGGCACCAGAATACTGTCTGCATGTGTTTAGTTGGATGTTCCAAGCTGCTAATGAAAAGCTTGAGGTTTGGGAACCGGAAAAGCAATAGCAAAATCTGCTGGCTGTTATGTACTTTTTTTTTCAGTTCGTCAATTATCAGTTGTGATTTTTTTAAAAGTTAATTTCACCTACCTCAATTAGAAGTCTTAATGACTAGAGTTTTGACAAAGTCAGGCTTGAGGAGTAAGCTGGAATTTAAAGTTTGGCAGCAAACTTTGAACTTAATATACCATTTGTCTGTTTTATGGAGTCATTGTCCTAAATCTGGAAGCAATTTACACCAATCTCGCCTTTATCTTTAAATCCTGTCAAATGAAAGCAACAAATGATATTGTGCAGAAATTGTACAGTGCATTCCTCCTGTTATTGGTGCTAATATGCCAAAGAAAATGCTGGTGTCAACAGGAAATAATATTTTTCCCCCTGCAGATCTGAACATATTGTTCATTTCTTCTCTCTCACTCTCTGGCTTTGAGCCCCCTGCACCTTGGATTGTTTAACTCGTTTAATGGCAGAGGGGCATCTCATTTTCACCCTCTGCTCTGAAGTTGCTATGAGATATATGGAATATTGTGAGCTGGGTTGCGTTGTGCTGTTTCCCGCTGGCCCTATTTTTCTTTCTCTTTTGGAGTGATGCCTTTTCTTCACGTCTTTTCCAAGGTTGTCCTTTAGAAGGAGATACCTAATATTGCTAATATTTAATTGAGGGTTGCAATCTTAACAAGTCCCTTGCAATGATGAAATGAGTGGATAGAGAGTTTCTTTTTATGACAGATTTCCAATTTTATTCATGAGTCATTAGCAGGAACACATGCAAACAAGATTCAAAGCAACACACACAAAATGCTGGAGGATCCCTTCTTCAGTGTCATGGCCTGAAACATTGACTGTTTATTCTTTTCCGTGGTTGCTGAGTGACCTGCTGGGTTCCTGCAGCATTTTGTGTTTCCAGTACACAAATGTAAAGGAGGATAAAATAATTGTTACCCCAGATCCAATGCAGTGCAAAAAAAAAACCCCGCACACAATAATATAAAGAACTAAATAATTAAAAAATATATAATATAAATACATACGATAGCTTATTAGCAAAAAGTACTACTCAATAGATATGATACCTCTATTCTGGCAGAGGTATTTATTCATTTCTGTAAGAAACTAGTATAATGACCTGATTAAGATTTCTACTGCTGTGCTGTGAAGTATTTTATTTTAGCAGTTTTCTGTGTGTGTCCTGGTAAGAGTGTTTTGGCTTTGGCTAGAGATAAGGAACCATGTTGTCCAACTTAGGAATGTTGTGTCAGCTAATTGTAACTTTCTGCCCAGTGGAAGATTTGAGAGAGCTGGGCAGGATCAGATTTCTGTAGTCTGGTTTGGTGTCTTTTTTTGGAGGGGGGGGGTTTGGAGCTGCTGAGGGGATACAAGGGAAAATGCTGCATAATGCCATTCAAAGGAGAGTTGCTGTTGTAAGAAGTGTTTTGTGCAGATGAATACCTCCAAGTAGCGAGGCCCAGTACTCCTGAGAGAGCCAGATTATTTGAGATGGTCTTTGAGGGAAGTTTGGGCTGTGGCGGATGTTTTCACACAGACTGTGGCTCCTATGCATGAGTAAAGCAATACACCCCTGACTACTCCAGAAATGAGCTCCAACATTTATGTGCACATTGGCCTGGTTTAACTGTAATGAGGCCTTTTATTTTTCTTCTATTTTTTTTTGTAATTGTAAATTCAGTAAATATTTATCTTTATAATTTTATGGTGGTGTAGGATTTGTAAATTTTCTGGCGAACAATAACTTTGCATGGAGCAGTATTTACATAGCTATTGCTACAATCAATGTTCCTTAATTGAAACATCCCAACTTTCCTGTTTGGTTGAACCCCAAATCATACTGGCCCTAGGCGTATATTGTTAATGAAAAGTGGTCTTCTCACCGCTGAGTCACGTGGCTGTTAGCAGATTTAGCTAACAAGCCAAGTTTGTATATGAGCCCTGGTAAGAGGGCTACAGTAGCATAGAAAGGTTACTAATCACATTTATTTTGCCTACATAAAGAAGCAAAATAATTGTGATTAGGAGCCAACATGAAGATTACCAAATCTTAGCTCAGCCCCCACCCAAGGCAAGCTAGAAATGGAGACCAAAAAAAAAATTTCAAACCCATTATGTGCCACACATTGAAGGGGAAAGGGCTAAGTATTAATCGCTGTTGTCCCAGTGAATCAGTAGATTATTGTGTGTAGTACACACTTGTATCTTTTGATTGTAAGGTTGAAAATGGAACGCTTTTCGTTGTGTCTTTAAGTTTATTTGATTTATTGATAAGCTTTAGCAGGATTACATTTAGAATTGTTTTGATTGTGTACCAAAACCACATGACTCTGCTGCTCTAGTAAACGTTTATTTTGGCTTGTTTAAGTGAAGTTGAGAATATTTTACTTAAGTTTTCTTCTCAAAATGAGGAACATTTGTGTTCTGTTCTCATATTTATCCAAAATTCAACTGGCACTTCTAACTCTGATGTAATGACATACATTAAAATATTGATACCTTTGGGAAGTTCAGATATACTCTTGAAAGAAAATGTTGTTTGAAGGCCTTCTTGAAGCTGGTCACTGGGATTTTATTGCCACATTGTCTAACTCTATATTAAATTTGGTTAGTTAACTGCATTATAGAGTTGGTATTTTGCAATTTCAGCCCATGCATGAGTAGCCTAAAACTGTCCCTTAGAAAATGTAACAGGCAAGATATTTTGAAAGGGGCCAAGGTGATTGATTGACAAAACTGATGAGAAGTGTAAAGTTTACAGTTTTGTTCAAACTGCCATTCACTATTATTCCTGTTAGGCAATCTTAATTAAGCAGTTCCAGTGATAAAACATTGTAGAATCCAAAGTAAAATTAAAACCTGAAGTAAACTTAAAATGAAGTTTCAATAGCAATGTTAAAAATGAGCATGTTGCCAAACACACACTTTGATTATTGTGTTTTGCATACTTTACTAAATTTTTTTTACTTTAACATTTATTTTTTCTACTACTAACATTTGAAATTTAGTAAAATTAAAAAGTTAGTATTTTTGATAAATGTGAAATCTGTCAGGACAGAGTAAACATTTGTGCTTGGTACACACTGAAATGTATAACGTTAGGATGTGGGTTTAAATACACAAATCTATATCACTTACAAAAATGTATTGCCTAATACTGCTTGGTTAATTTTTATGTCTGTCCATATTACCGTTCTCCGTATGGCTGCCTGGAGTTGTGATATCCTTATCTGAATTTACGTCATTCCTGTGTTTGTCATCTGCAGATCCCAAAATTATGTCTGGTATTTGAAAGTAACACATACAATATTTTGGAGGAACTCAGCAGGTCAGGCAGCATCTATGGAGGAGGAATCAACAATTTGGGCCGAGACCCTTCATTTAGATCAGAAAGAAAGGGGGAAAATCCTGAATAAGAAAGTGGGGTTATTATACAAAGAAAAGCTTCTGTCCTAATAACAAGTCCTAGAATTTCTAAACACCTCATTAATATTTCCAACTAAACTACAGAAATAAAAACAATCTTTCTCTTGCAAATAAAGTGGAGCAAATGGATTTCTTCATTTCTAATTATGGTGTGATGTTCTATATTCTTTACCTTGATTATGTTGCACAAAAATACCAACTTGTCAAGCACCTCTTCCATACCTCAAATGTGAATGACCTGTTGTAGTTCCATTCTTCGTAGTGAGAATAGCTTATTCTTTAGTGAAAAGCTCATTTGAACTTGTGACATGTACAGTGTGTCAGTGACAAACTATTTAAAATGGAGATAATAGAACAGTAAAGGAATCTTAGCCAGGCAAGTGAAAAGGAGTGACATGGGTCGAAGCTCATTAGAAAGTTGAGCACTAAAATTAATAGATATTTTGTCAAGAGCTGGAAGGATTATGATTTTTTTTATACAGTGCGAAAAACAAGCATTGATAGGATATATCTGGTGAAACAACATTAAAGGTCTTGTTAAATTGGGGATCACTGTTATGGAAGAGGTGTTTGATAACTTGCATTTCTGTGCACCATAATCAAGGTAATGATAATTAGGAATGAAGAAATCTATTTGGTCAATCATATCTTGGTTATCAAGAATGGCCCTACAAGTTCCCCATTGTCCTTCAAGGCAATGGTCTGGCTGCTTCTCAACTTGTGTGTCTGAGCTGAGCTCACTCTCCAATTATTGCCGTTAATTTGGCTGATCGTCAGTAGCAGTTATTACAGATAGGTTTGTTTTCTGGCCAGTTAATCCGTCTAGGTCATTACTGTACAACATGTTCTGGTCAATATAGTGTTAAATTATTTCATTTTATTTTGACCTGAAGTATTTCAAAGCTAGGGATCTTTTATGTACATGTCTTGTGGCATCTATATTTGCGATTAATATGTGACTTATTTATTTCTGAGGAAGGAGACAGTTGTATTCTAATGAAGGGAGCTGTGAAACTTTTCAGACCAGAAACTCAGCTGCTGGTAAATGCATCAAACAATAGTCAATTGTGGATGTGACTTCGCCTATTGATATTTCCCATTGGTATTCAACCCAGCATTGAAATCACTCTGACTTCCTTTTGTGAAATATTTAGAGATCCAATAAACAAAAATCTGTGCGAGCTAATACATCCTTGTTTCACTTAGTTCGGTTATTTTGTTAACTCATTCTTGCTGCTGCTGCTTGTTCTCAGTAAACAGATTATGTGGAGGAGGAGTTGATATAGCGAAATGTTTATATTTCTTTGAAGTCTGAGTTTTTGGGTTAATGGAGTAAACTTGAACTGTAGTTTTGGAAACCACATAATATAGTATTACATTTTAGAATTGCGCTGATGTGAGACCCATTCAAAGAAGCTTGAACATACTTACACGTTTAACATGTTGCATTGCATCAGAAGAAGTTCATTCGATTTCTCTAATTTCCAGATTTTTTTTTGCATAAGAATTGTTTATATGGCCAAAAACAAACGGAAACTCCAGATGAATCCTGCATTTGAAAGCATTAATAGTCATTAATGAAAGTCAGATTAAGATTAATACCTTTTTACAGATCTGGGATAAAGCAAGTATAACTTGTAAAGTTTTGAACTTGGATCATTTTATGCAACTTGCAAAACATCCTGATGTACTGATTGGGGTTGTCCCATTTTCTTTTTTTCTGCAATTAAAGTTTTGGTTGTATTTACCAAAAGGCTATTACATGACTGTGGTTTTAATGTGACTTTAAACTCACTGGTATGTTGTGAAACTTGTTGTTTTGTGGCAGCAGTACAGTGCAAGACATAAATTACTCTAAACTTTTAAAATAAATAAATAGTGCAAAAAGAGGAATAGTGAGTTTGTGTTCACGGGTTCATGGACTGTTCGGAAATCTGATGGCAGAGGGGAAGAAGCTGTTCCTGAAACGTTGAATACTGTACGTGTTTTCAGGCTCCTGTACAAAAATTTACTTTACCCCTTGGTCATCTTCCATTTGACCAGGCTGCCTACAGTGTTACAATGACAGTTCCAACAGCAGTCAATCATGTTTGCCATCACTTGGTGGTGATGATCTTCCTTTTTAATTACAGTATACCCCTTGGACACAGTGATACCTGTAGCTTTTTAATTTGTGCTCCCACATTTTCAGCTTACTTGAGTTACCATGTAATACTAAAGTATAGAGCAAGGAGCAATTGAAGGCTTGCTTGGGCAATAATAACTCGATCATCCTGAAACTACATAAAACAGTAGAGAACAGGAACAGACCCTTCGGCCCATCATGCCTGCACCAACCATGCAACCAATGCAAATAATCCCATCTGCTTTAACATGGCTCATAATCCTCTATTTCCTGCCTGTTTCTGTATCTGCCTAAATACATTTTGAATGTTGATGTCTTATCTGTATATACTACCTCCTCTGGCATCCCTTTCTGGCACTTACCATGTGTTTGTGTGTGTGTGTGTGTGTGTGTGTGTGTGTGTGTGTGTGTTTAAAAAACACCATGCCTCATTTTCATTTTTTCATCTTAAACCTGTACCTTTCTATTTGATATTTTCACCATGTGGGGAGAAGCTATCTACACAATCTATGCCTGTCATAATTTTATATACTCGTATCAGGTTGCTGCTCAGCCTCCAGAGAAAACAATCCAAGCTTGTCCCACATCTTTTTATAGTTAATACACTCCACTCCAGGCAATACACTAGTGACCCTCTTTTGCAGCATCCACATCTGCAGGTGACCAGAGCTACACAAAATACTCCGAATAAAGTTTAACCAAAGTTTTCTACAGCTGCAAAATAACTTGACAACATTTATACACTATGTCCCGATTGATGAAGGCAGACAAACCACACACCTTGCACTTGACTGGATTAACATCTATTTGCCATTTACAAACCAAGAGTCAAAAGAAATATCATGTTTCTTTATGAATATCCAGACCATACTCTTTTCTCATTGCTGTTATCAGGAAGGAGGTACAGGAGCTTTAGGTCCCACACCACCAAGTTCAGGAACAGTTATTACTCTTCAAATATCAGGCTCCTGAACCAGTGTGGATAACTTCACTTGCCTCAACTCTGAACTGATTCCACAACCTAAGGACTCAATTTCAAAACCTCTACAAAGCATTTTCTCAGTATTATTTATTATTTGATGTTTTTTATATTTGCAATTTGTCATCTTTTGCACATTGTTTGTTAGTCTCTGTGTGTTTTTCATTGATTGTGTTGTATTTCTTTGTTCTATTGTAAATGGCTGCAAGAAAATTTATCTAAAAGTAGTATATGTACTTTGATAATAAATTTACTTTGAACTTGGAGGATTTGATTTTTGTTTATTTCTTGTATTAATGATTTTGATCAACTTTTTTTTGGGAGTAAACAGTTTTTGCTAAAAGTCCTTATTTTCTCCTAATCTCTTGAAAATGCTCTCATCAGTTCACTTTTGCAGTTGCTTTCTTTTGCCATGAAGTCCTAATATAAAAGTACTATTCATACTCCGGAAAACTACGTGTTGACAGCTAGAAGATTCTATGGCTAAGTGTTTTTGATATGTTTACAGCAGTTCCTATATGGGGAACCTGAATAATGGCATTCTACTGCCTTCTACCACCTTGCTGAAATGTGTAATTTTGTTTTGAGTGAATTTTAACAAATTTGGTTGAGAATCGTTGTAAGAAAAGTATGATATGACAATTCTGCTTCTTTGCGGTTGACAGACATTCTCATAGGCTATATATCAGTACCTCACTTTTTTAATATACAGTATTTCTGTTTTTGCATGTTTTAAAAAATCTATTGAATATGTGTATACTGTAATTGATTTACTTGATTATTTATTAGTATTATTTTTTATTTTTTTCTCTCTGCTATATTATGTATTGCATTGAAGTGCTGCTGCTAAGTTAACAAATTTCAAGTCACGTGCCAGTGATAATAAATCTGATTCTGATTTAGTAATTTTAAGTTGCATGGTGGGCATTCCTTTGCTGAATTGTTAACTCTGTTTTCCACAGTGTTGATTCATTTAGGGCAAATAAAATCACTGACTTATCAACAGAGTGCAGGCATCTCCTGTTCTTTCTTTCACCTCTTTTACTCTCAAAATTCCTTCCCAACTTACTTTCAGCATCTCATTATGGATGCGGGGGGGGGGGGGTGTTAGTGTAACTTTTTAACAGGGCCAGCTGTAAGATCTGCTGTCCGCAATTCCCCCGCTGTCAGTAAGGAGGTTGTATGTTCTCCCTGTGACCTTGTGGTCGTCCCATATTGGTGTTAGATAAGGAGATCCAGGACTTTGATTGATGGGAAATGTGCAGGTTTGTTTGCTTCTTTCTATTTTTCCCCCTTACACCTGTGCTAGGTAGAGTCCAAAAGCAGAAGTGTGCTTGAAGAGCTCTTTGATGTACATCTAGCAAGCTCCTCTGTACTGGGTGTTGTCAAACTTTTTAAACAGTGTTGGAGTGCACGTGAACATGCATTTGGAGAGTTATGCCATTATAGTTGTGGGGCTTCAGCAGTTGAGTTAGTAGCCACAAAACATGAAGCCTTGGACTTGCAGTCACATTGTTAATGTGGTTGAAGTCTAAACTTCTGGTCAATGGTAATGCCCCTGTCACTAAAGTTGCTGGGGTGGAATTTGGCAAATTTGGCACTGATGAACATCAAGGGGAGCTGGTCAGAATTCTGTTTTGAGTATTATCCAGGTCTTGTTTCATGCAGATTTTAATATTTTTCATTTTCTGAGGAGCTTCGAAGGGAACTGAGCACTATTGGTATTATCAGCAAACATCTCAATTTCTTGGTATTTATGAGTCAGCTGAAGACTCGTAGACCTACACCGTGATTTGAAGAACTTCTCTGGGGATGGGCTATGATGATTCAATTCAATCAACAACATGGAATGTCTTTCTGTTCACTATGTACAATTCCAATCAGTAGATGAACTTTCATTGTAATTCCGAGCAGCATTAATTATACAGTACTTGGGGTGCCACATTGCCTTGAAGTTAGCACAATCGCTTGTCATTCATGTTTGAAATGTAACCCTTTTACCCATGTTTGCACCACAGCTCAACTAAGACCTAGAACAATTGATCCAGGAAGAACTCAGTGAGATGATTATTGGTGAGTTAGTGCCATTCAGCAGTACTTGCGTCACTTGACGATGATTGAATTGAATTGAATTAACTTTATTAATTACATCCTTCATATACATAAGGAGTAAAAATCTTTACAGTATGTCTCTGTTTAGACAATAGGTGCAGGAGTAGGCCATTCAGCCCTTCGAGCCTGCAGCACCATTCACTGTGATCATGGCCGATCATCCACAATCAGTACCCTTTTCCTGCTTTCTCCCCATATCCCTTCACTCTGCTATCTTTAAGAGCTCTATCTAACTCTCTCTTGAAAGAATCCAGAGAATTGGCCTCCACTGCCTTCTGAGGTAGAGCATTCCACAGAACCACAACCCTCTGTGTGAAAAAGTTTTTCCTCAATTCCGTTCTAAATTGTCTACCCCTTATTCTTAAACTGTGGCCTCTGGTTCTGGACTCCCCCAACATCGGGAACATGTTTCCTGCCTCTAGCGTGTCCAATCCCTTAATAATCTTACATGTATATGCTTCAATCAGATCCCCTCTCATCCTTCTAAATTCCAGTGTATACAAGCCCAGTCGCTCCAATCTTTCAACATATGACAGTCCCGCCATCCCGGGAATTAACCTTGTGAACCTACGCTGCAATCCCTCAATAGCTGGAATGTCCTTCCTCAAATTTTGAGACCAAAACGGTACACAATATTCCAGGTGTGGTCTCACCAGGGCCCTGTACAACTGCAGAAGGACCTCTTTGCTCCTATACTCGACTCCCCTTGTTATGAAGGCCGACATGCCATTAGCTTTCTTCACTGCCTGCTGTACCTGCATGCTTACTTTCAGTGACTGATGAACAAGGGCATCCAGATCTCATTGTACTTCCCCTTTTCCTAACTTGACACCATTCAGATAGTAATCTGCCTTCCTGTTCTTGCCACCAAAGTGGATAACCTCACATTTATCTACATTAAACTGCATCTGCCCACTTACCCAACCTGTCCAAGTCACCCTGCATTCCCATAACATCCTCCTCACATTTCACACTGTCACCCAGCTTTGTGTCATCTGCAAATTTGCTAATGTTACTTTTAATCCCTTCATCTAAATCATTAATATATATTGTAAACAGCTGCGGTCCCAGCACTGAACCCTGCGGTACCCCACTGGGTCACCGCCTGCCATTCTGAAATCCCTACTCTTTGTTTCCTATTGCCAACCAATTTTCTATCCATGTCAGTACCCTACCCCCAATACCATTTGCTCTAATTTTGCCCACTAACCTCCTATGTGGGACCTTATCAAAGGCTTTCTGAAAGTCCAGGTACACTATATCCACTGGCTCTCCCTCGTCCATTTTCATAGTTACATTCTCAAAAAATTCCAGAAGAGTAGTCAAGCATGATTTCCCCTTCATAAATCCATGCTGACTCGGACCTATCCTGCCACTGCTATCCAAATATGCCGCTATTTCATCTTTTATAATTGATTCCTGCATCTTCCCCACCACTGATGTCAGACTAACTGGTCTATAATTGCCTGCTTTCTCTCTCCCTCCTTTCTTAAAAAGGGGGATAACATTAGCTACCCTCCGATCCGCAGGAATTGATCCTGGATCTATAGAACATTGGAAGATTATCACCAATGCGTCCACGATTTCTAGAGTCACCTCCTTAAGTACCCTGGGATGCAGACCATCAGGCCCTGGGGATTTATCAGCCTTCAGTCCCATAGAACCATAGAAACTACAGCACAGAAACAGGCCCTTTGGCCCTTCTTGGCTGTGCCGAACCATTTTCTGCCTAGTCCCACTGACCTGCACACGGACTATATCCCTCCATACACCTCCCATCCATGTATCTGTCCAATTTATTCTTAAATGTTAAAAAAGAACCCGCATTTACCACCTCGTCTGGCAGCTCATTCCATACTCCCACCACTCTCTGTGTGAAGAAGCCCCCCCAATGTTCCCTTTAAACTTTTCCCCCCTCACCCTTAAGCCATGTCCTCTGGTTTTTTTCTCCCCTTGCCTCAGTGGAAAAAGCCTGCTTGCATTCACTCTATCTATACCCATCATAATTTTATATACCTCTATCAAATCTCCCCTTATTCTTCTATGCTCCAGGGAATAAAGTCCTAACCTATTCAACCTTTCTCTGTAACTGAGTTTCTCAAGTCCCGGCAACATCCTTGTAAACCTTCTCTGCACTCTTACAACCTTATTTATATCCTTCCTGTAATTTGGTGACCAAAACTGAACACAATACTCCAGATTCGGCCTCACCAATGCCTTATACAACCTCATCATAACATTCCAGCTCTTATACTCAATACTTGGATTAATAAAGGCCAATGTACCAAAAGCTCTCTTTACGACCCTATCTACCTGTGACGCCACTTTTAGGGAATTTTGTATCTGTATTCCCAGATCCCTCTGTTCCACTGCACTCCTCAGTGCCTTACCATTAACCCTGTATGTTTTACGTCGGTTTGTCCTTCCAACGTGCAATACCTCACACTTGTCAGTATTAAACTCCATCTGCCATTTTTCAGCCCATTTTTCCAGCTGGTCCAAGTCCCTCTGCAGGCTCTGAAAACCTTCCTCACTGTCTACTACATCTCCAATCTTCGTATCATCAGCAAACTTGCTGATCCAATTTACCACATTATCATCCAGATCATTGATATAGATGACAAATAACAATGGACCCAGCACTGATCCCTGTGGCACATCACTAGTCACAGGCCTCCACTCAGGGAAGCAATTCTCTACCACCACTCTCTGGCTTCTTCCATCGAGCCAATGTCTAATCCAATTTACCACCTTTCCATGTATACCTAGCGACTGAATTTTCTTAACTAACCTCCCATGTTGCTCCTTATGTTGCTCCTTAAAAGTCTCCCAATCCTCTGGCTTCCCACTCATCCTTGCTATGTTATACTTCCTCTCTTTTATTTTTATACTGTCCTTGACTTCCCTTGTCATCCACGGTCGCTCCTTACTCCCCTTAGAATCTTTCTTCCTCTTTGGAATGAACTGATCCTGCACCTTCTGTATTGTTCCTAGAAATACCTGCCATTGTTGTTCCACTGTCATCCCTGCTAGATTATCTTTCCAGTCAACTTTGGCCAGCTCCTCCCTCATGGGTCCATAGTCCCCTTTGTTCAACTGTAATACTGACACCTCCGATCTTCCCTTCTCCCTCTCAAATTGTAGATTAAAACTTATCATATTATGGTCACTACCTCCTAATGGCTCCTTTACCTCGAGTTTTACTCTTTGGAGAGAAGGAGGATGAGAGGAGACATGATAGAGGTGTACAAGATAATAAGGGGAATAGATAGAGTGGATAGCCAGCGCCTCTTCCCCAGGGCACCACTGCTCAATACAAGAGGACATGGCTTTAAGGTAAGGGGTGGGAAGTTCAAGGGGGATATTAGAGGAAGGTTCTTTACTCAGAGAGTGGTTGGTGCATGGAATGCACTACCTGAGTCAGTGGTGGAGGCAGGTACACTAATAAAGTTTAAGAGACTACTGGACAGGTATATGGAGGAATTTTAAGGTGGGGGCTTATATGGGAGGCAGGGTTTGAGAGTCGGCACAACATTGTGGGCCGAAGGGCCTGTAATGTGCTGTACTATTCTATGTTCTATGTCCCCTTATCAAATCTGGCTCATTACACAACACTAAATCCAGAATTGCCTTCTCCCTGGTAGGCTCTAATACAAGCTGCTCTAAGAATCCATCTCTGAGGCATTCCACAAACTCCCTTTCTTGGGGTCCAGTACCAACCTGATTTTCCCAGTCCACTTGCATGTTGAAATCCCCGATAACAACTGTAGAATTACCTTTGTGACATGCCAATTTTAACTCTTGATTTAACTTGCACCCTATATCCAGGCTACTGCTTGTGGGCCTGTAGATAACTCCCATCAGGGTCTTTTTGCCCTTACAGTTTCTCAGTTCTATCCATACTGACTCTACATCTCCTGATTCTATGTCCCCCCTCGCAAGTGACTGAATTTCATTCCTCACCAACAGAGCCACCCTGCCCCCTCTGCCAACCTGTCTGTTTAAATGTGCAATTTCTAATTATAATAAGTAGTATGTACAACAGTATAACACAGAAATACAGTTGTGTCAGCATGAATTAATCAGTCTGATGGTCTGGTGGAAGAAGCTGTCCCAGAGCCTGTTGGTTTTGGCTTTTATGCTGTGGTACTGCTTCCCAGATGGTAGCAACTAGAACAGTTTGTGGTTGGGGTAGCTTGGGTCCTCAGTGATCCTTCGGTCCTTTTTTTACACACCTGTCTTTGTAAATGTCTTGAATAGTGGGAAGTTCACATTTACACATGTGCTATGCTGACTACACCATTCTGCAGAGTCTTGCGATTGATGGAAATACAGTTCCTGTACCAGGCGGTGATGCAGCCTTTCAGGATGCTCTCAATTGTGCCCCTGTAGAAAGTTCTTTGGATTTGGGGGCCGATACCGAACTTCTTCAGCTGCCTGAGGTGAAAGAGGCGCTGTTGTGCCTTTTTCACCACACAGCCGGTATGTACAGACCACATGAGATCCTCGGTTAAAGCTGTTCACCCTCTCAAACCCAGATCCATTGATGTCAGTAGAGGTTAGCCTGTCTCCATTCCTCCTGTAGTCCACAACCACATTGTTTTTTTGTTTTTGCAACATTGAGGGAGAGGAGAGGTTGTTTTCTTGACACCACTATGTCAGGGTGTTGATGACTTCTCTGTAGGCTGCCTCATTATTATTTGAGAATAGGCCAATCAGTGTAGTATCGCAGCAAATTTAATTAGAAGTGGGTGACGACACAGATGAAAGGGTCTTGTTCAGCATCTTTGAAACTCTTCAGCAATTGTCCACGTTGGTATAAGCCATTGTTGTAGTTGTACTGTCCTGACGAAGGGTCTCTGCCTGAAATGTCAACTCCTTATTCCTCTCCGTTGATGCTTCCTGACTTGCTGAGCTTCTCCAGGATTTTGAGAGTGTTATTCTGGATCTCCAGCATCTGTCAAAACTCTTGTGTTCTTGAATTGACCTTGCTTCTTTAAGACAGTGGTTCAGATATTGTCAGGGGTGTAGTGTTGTGGTGCCCCTTGCACTTGGCATTTCATTGCAGATTGAAATGAATTGGTGAAAACTGGTTTCTATATTAGTGGGAGCTTCAAAAGTTGCCTAAGATGGATCACTCATTAGTGAAAAATGGTTTAAGGTGAACCACCTCAAGCTCCTGGGAGTCAAGATTTCTGAGGATCTAACCTGGTCCCAACATATTGGTGCAGCTATACAGAAGGGATGACAGTGGCTATGTTTCATTAGGAGTTTGAGGAGATTCGGTTTGTCACCTAAGACACTCAAAAATTTCTGCAGATGTACTGCGGGGAGCATTCTGACAGGCTGCATCACTGTCTGGTGGAGCAACTTCACAAGATCGAAAGAAGCTACAGGAAGTTGTAAAATTAGTCAGCTCCATCTTGGGTACTAGTCTCCATAGTATCCAAGACCTCTTCAAGGAGCGATGCCTCAGAAAGGCGGTGTCCGTCATTAAGGACCCTCATCATCCAGGACATGCCCTCCTCTTGTTGTTACCATCAGGAGGGAAGGTACAGAAGCCTGAAGGCACACACTCAGAGATTCAAGAACAGTTTCTTCCCCTCTGCCATCCAATTCCTAAATGGATATTGAACCCATGAACACTACCTCTCTTTCATTATTTCTGTTATTGCGCTATTTTTAATTTAACTATTTAATATACATTTATATACTTGCTGTAATTGATTTAATATTTTAAAAATATTATTATGTATTGCATTGTGCTGCTGCTGCTAAGTTAACAAATTTCACGACATATGCTGGTGATATTAAACCCAATTCTGATTAAGAAGAAACTTTTGTTTGAGATGGTGTTGGTGAAGCACTGCGACGACTTGCTGGCAGCAAATGCAACTATTAACTACTTTATACTCAGACTTTTTCCTCAAAAACATCATGCAATCAATAGCTTGTAACATCCCTTTTGGAGTTGAGGTTTTGAACAGCCAGCATGACCTGGCAATCTTACGGTGTGAACTGAAGTCTTGAAGGTGCAGGATGGTTGTGGCATGGCGTGTACGGGCTGAACAAGGCGGTGGGGCCTGGGCTCGAGAGCGGGGAATGAGCCAATGTTTGGCCATTGCTGGAGTGGACTTGGAGATGACTCAAAGTGGCAGAACTGAAGTGAGGCAGAGTCAAGCCCATGGGGTCTGGGCCCAAGAGCATATCGCAGTGGCAGAGTGCAGGTCTGAGTGAAGGGAACAACCCAGAGGTTTGGTCAATTTTAACACTAAGTCAGATAGGGAAGGTCAGGGTGCCGGGGAGAAAGGTGAGGGATGGGCCGGTGTTCAGCTCGCTGCTCTGTGAGGTTTACTAGTCTCAGTGCTGAACTGAAGCTGTGGCCTGCAACTAATGGGCTCCTGGATTGGCTGTGACTGGCTTCTTGGCTGTGGACTCACTTTCATGAACCTCTGTTCTAAATGTTATTTGCATACTTTTATTGTTACACTGTTGGTTTTCCTTTCTGCACATTGGGTGTTTGACGGTCTTACTTTAATGGGTTCTATTGGGTTTCTTTGTTTTGCAGCTGCCTGTAAGGTGATAAATCTCAAGGTTGTATATGGTATACATACTATGATAATAAACGTACTTTGAGCTTTAGTTACAGATGCTAAAGCTTTGTTTTATTTTGCACGTTTACGCTGAGTTTAATCTTGGGGTGCCTCTTCCTGTTAGCTGTTTGTTTACTAACTTGAATATGGTGGGATTGTGGAGCTTTGATCTGTTTGTTCTGGGGTTGCTTAGCACCATCTTTTGTAAATTACTTCACACAGATACTACATACAATAAGCAATTGCATTTGCTTTATGAAGGAGTTTCTATACGAGACAACTTAGCTGACACAAGCTGTGATGTGATGTTGCAAACACTTCTTTGATATTTAGTTTTACATTACAGCCTGTTTAGTAGAACCATACTTAGTCAATAACCTGAAATGCTTTTCTTAGATGGTGTGAAATTATTATAAAAGCACATCTGTAAACCACCCAACTACTTCTTTGTACTTAAGACTTGAATCAACTAGATTGCTGCCTTATAACGAAGGTTAAATCACAAACTGATGACACTTAATTTTAAAAAAAAGCATACTCTTGCACTATGGTGTGGCAGTCTGCTCTTGCAAAGAAAATATTCCCTTTTGGTGCTTTGAAAGAAATAATGGCCTTTTTAAAAGAGCAAATGCCTTATTTTATAACTGGAAGTTGTTGAGGATGATTTTGTGAATTTATGGTATGCTTATTTTTGCCTCCATCTCTATTTTAAAACTAAATATCATCAGAATGAAAATCAGAAAAGTACAGATGCTGAGAACTTAAAATCAATTCAAAAATGTTGGAAAAACTCAGCAAGTCAAGCAGCATCTGTAGACAAAAGCAACAGTTAAAATATCAGGTTAGGGTTCTTTCACCAGAACAGGGAATAAGAGGAAAAATAAATTATTTTTCACCAGGTGGGAATTTGGGGGAGAGATGGAAAGAGTAAAGGGAATATCTCAGTTACAGAGAGTCCCAAATCAGTCGATGAATGTAGTTTTCCTCAGCCTGGAGGAACAACACCTTATATTCCATCTGGGTAGCTTCCAAACTGATGGCATGAATATCAATTTTGACTTACAGTTTAAAAAAAATCCTTCCCTTCCCCTCTTATTCTGTTCCCCACTCTGACCTCTTACTTGTTCTCACCTGCCTATCATGGCAGGGGGATGGGGACCAGTATGATAGAGCTGAGGATGAGCCAGCAGGTTTACGAGTAGATGATGGATATAACATAAATGTAAGGAAGGACAAGCCAAGCTTTAAAAAGAGGAATTTTCAACGGTTCTTGTTTCATTCGAAGCAAGCAGCTGAGAAGAAGGGAGTGAAGAAACCAGGTAGAAAAAGTCTTTATTTTAAACACTGCTCGGGGAGAAGGGTCTGCACTGGCACTGCACAGGCGCGTGACGTAGTGCGCCAAGGTTTAAAAACAGATCACCATATACAGCGGCCATTGTTGTAGCGGCCATCGTCGGAGTGGACTGAGTCAGAGTGGGACGGCTTTGGCTCAACAGGCTTCAGCGAGAACAGGCAGAGGCCAGGGTAGGTTCCGGTAAGTTTTTTTGTCCAGATTGTTTAGAGTAGAGAGAATGCCAGGCAGGATGTGGGAAGTCAGGGAGCCCTCCGGTGTCCCTGACAACGACACCTGCAAGAAGTGCATCCAGCTGCAGCTCCTAACAAACCGCGTTAGGGAACTGGAGCAGGAGCTGGATGACCTCTGGATCATTCGGGAGAATGAGGAGATTATAGATAGTAGCCACAGGGAGGTAGTTACGCCAAAGGAGCAGAGCACAGGAAATTGGGTCACTGTCAGGTGAGGGAAGAGGAAAGGGCAGGCACAGCAGGGTTCCCCTGTGGCCATTCCCCTCAACAACAAGTATACCGCATTGAATACTGTTGGGGGGGATGACTTTCCTGGGACAAGCTGCAGCAGCCGGTTCTCTGGCACTGAGTCTGGTTCTGCAGTGCAGAAGGGAGGGTGAAAAAAGAGGAGAGCGGTAGTGATAGGGGACTCGATAGTTAGAGGTACAGATGGGAGGTTCTGTGGTCGTGACAGAGAATCCAGGATGGTTTGTTGCCTCCCAGGTGCCAGGGTCAAGGATGTCTCTGATTGCTTGCATGACCTTCTGAAGTGGGAGGGTGATCAGCCAGATGTCGTGGTGCACATCGGTACCAATGACATAGTAAGGAAGAGTGAGGAGGTCCTGGAGAGTGAATATAGAGAGCTTGGTAGGAAGTTGAAAAGCAGGACCTCGAGGGTGGTAATCTCAGGGTTGCTACCTGTGCTACGTGCCAGTGAGGGTAAGAATAGGATGCTCTGGAGGATGAACAAGTGGCTGAGGAACTGGTGTAGGGGGCAGGGTTTCAGATTTCAGGATCATTGGGACCTCTTCTGGGGCAGGTGGGACCTGTACAAGAGAGATTGGTTACACTTGAACTACAAGGGGACCAATATCCTTTCAGGGAGGTTTGTTAGTGCCATTGGGGAGGCTTTAAACTAGATTTGCAGGGGAATGGGAACCAGAATGCCAGAGCTGACAGTGTGGCTGGGGTGAAAATGATGTTAAAAGTTCAAGCAAAACCGCAAATAGAAAGGTTGTGAGTGGTGGTAAAAATCTTCTGAGGTGTATATATTTCAATGCTAGGAGTATTGCGGGGAAGGCGGATGAGTTGAGGGCGTAGATTGACACGTGGAATTATGACGTTATAACAATTAGTGAAACTTGGCTACAGGAGGGGCAGGACTGGCAGCTTAATATTCCAGGGTTCCAATGTTTCAGATGTGAACGAGGCAGAGGAATGAAAGGTGGGGGGGTAGCATTGCTTGTCAGGGAAAATGTTACAGCAGTGCTCAGCCAGGACAGATTAGAGGGCTTGTCTACTGAGTCCTTATGGGTGGAGCTGAGAAACAGGAAAGGTATGGCCACATTAGTGGGGTTGTATTATAGACCACCCAGTACTCAGCGAGAATTGGAAGAGCAAATCTGCAGAGAGCTAGCAGGCAACTGCAGGAAACATAAAGTTGTGGTAGGGGATTTTAATTTTCCACATATTGATTGGGACTCTCATACTGTTAGGGGTCCAGATGGGTTAGAGTTTGTAAAATGTGTTCAGGAAAGATTTCTAAATCAATATATAGAGGTACCAACTAGAGGTGATGCAATATTGGATCTTCTGTTAGGAAACGAGTTAGGACAAGTGACGAAAGTGTGCGTAGGGGAGCACTTTGGTTCCAGTGATCATAACACCATTAGTTTCAACTTGATCATGGACAAGGATAGATCTGGTCCTCGGGTTGAGGTTCTGAACTGGAAGAAGGCCAAATTTGAAGAAATGAGAAAGGATCTAAAAAGCGTGGATTGGAACAGGTTGTTCTCTGGCAAGGATGTGATCGGTAAGTGGGAAGCCTTCAAAGGAGAAATTTTGAGAGTGCAGAGCTTGTATGTTCCTGTCAGGATTAAAGGCAAAGTGAATAGGAATAAGGAACCTTGGTTCTCAAGGGATATTGCAACTCTGATAAAGAAGAAGAGAGAGTTGTATGACATGTACAGGAAACAGGGAGTAAATAAGGTGCTTGAGGAGTATAAAAAGTGCAAGAAAATACTTAAGAAGGAAATCAGGAGGGCTAAAAGAAGGCATGAGGTTGCCTTGGCAGTCAAAGTGAAGGATAATCCAAAGAGCTTTTACAGTATATTAAGAGTAAAAGGACTGTAAGGGATAAAATTGGTCCTGTTGAAGATCAGAGTGGTCGGCTATATGCGGAACCAAAAGAAATGGGGGAGATCTTAAATGGGTTTTTTGCATCTGTATTTACTAAGGAAGCTGGCATGAAGTCTATGGAATTAAGACCATAAGACCATCAGACAAAGAAGCAGAAGTTGGCCGTTCGGCCCATCGAGTCTGCTCTGCCATTTTATCATGAGCTGATCCATTCTCCCATTTAGTCCCACTCCTCTGCCTTCTCACCATAACCTTTGATACCCTGGCTACTCAGATACCTATCAATCTCTGCCTTAAATACACCCAATGACTTGGCCTCCACTGCTGTCCGTGGCAACAAATTCCATAGATTCACCACCCTCTGACTAAAAAAATGTCTTCGCATTTCTGTTCTGAATGAGTGCCCTTCAATCCTTAAGTCATGCCCTCTCGTACTAGACTCCCCCATCATGGGAAACAACTTTGCCACATCCACTCTGTCCATGCTTTCAACATTTGAAATGTTTCTGTGAGGTCTCCCCTCATTCTTCTAAACTCCAAGGAATACAGTCCAAGAGTGGACAAACGTTCCTCATATGTTAACCCTCTCATTCCTGGAATCATTCTCGTGAATCTTCTCTGTACCCTCTTCAACGTCAGCACATCCTTTCTTACATAAGGAGACCAAAACTGCCCACAGTACTCCAAGTGAGGTCTCACCAGCGCCTTATAGAGCCTCAACATCACATCCCTGCTCCTATACTCTATTCCTCTAGAAATGAATGCCAACATTGCATTCGCCTTCTTCACTACCGACTCAACCTGGAGGTTAACTTTAAGGGTATCCTGTACGAGGACTCCCAAGTCGCGTTGCATCTCCGAACTTTGAATTCTTTCCCCATTTAAATAATAGTCTGCCCATTTATTTTTTTCTGCCAAAGTGCATAACCATACACTTTCCAACATTGTACTTCATTTGCCACTTCTCTGCCCATTCTTCCAATCTATCCAAGTCTCTCTGCAGACTCTCTGTTTCCTCAGCACTACCGGCCCCTCCACCTATCTTCGTATCGTTAGCAAACTTAGCCACAAAGCCATCTATTCCATAATTCAAATCGTTGATGTACAATGTAAAAAGAAGCAGCCCCAACACGGACCCCTGTGGAACACCACTGGTAACCGGCAGGGAAACAAGTAGTGAGATCATGGAAACTGTACGGATTGAAAAGGAGGAGGTGCTTGTTATCTTGAGGAAAATTAAAGTGGACAAATCCCCAGGACCTGACAGGGTATTCCCTTGGACCTTGAAGGAGGCTGGTGTTGAAATTGCAGGGGCCCTGGCAGAAATATTTAAAATGTCGGTATCTACGGGTGAGGTGCCAGAGGATTGGAGAGGCTCATGTTGTTCCGTTGTTTTAAAAAAGATCGAAAAGTAATCCAGGAAATTATAGGCCGGTAAATTTGATGTCGGTAATGGGTAAATTATTGGAGGGAGTACCAAGAGACAGAATCTACAAGCACTTAGATAGACAGGGACTTATTAGGGAGAGTCAACATGGCTTTGTGCATGGTAGGTCATGTTTGAGTTTTTCGAGGAGGTTACCAAGAAAGTGGATGAAGGGAAGGCAGTGGATGTTGTCTACAAGGACTTTAGTAAGGCCTTTGACAAAGTCCCACATGGGAGGTTAGTTCGGAAAATTCAGTCGCTAGGTATACATGGAGAGGTGGTAAATTGGATTAGACATTGGCCCAATGGAAGAAGCCAAAGAGTGGTAGTAGCGGATTGCTTCTCAGAGTGGAGGCCTGTGACCAGTAGTGTGCCACAGGGATCAGTGCTGGGTCCATTATTATTTGTCATCTATATCAATGATCTGGATGATAATGTGGTAAATTGGATCAGCAAATTTGCTGATGATACAAAGATTGGAGGTGTAGTGGACAGTGAGGAAAGTTTTGAAAGCCTGCAGAGGGACTTGGACCAGCTGGAAAAATGGGCTGAAAAATGGCAGATGGAGTTTAATACAGACAATTGTGAGGTATTGCACTTTGGAAGGACAAACCAAGGTGGAACATACAGGGTAAATGGTAAGGTACTGAGGAGTGCAGTAGAACAGAGGGATCTGGGAATACAGATACAAAATTCTCTAAAGGTGGCATCACAGGTAGATAGGGTCGTAAAGAGAGCCATTGGTATATTGGCCTTTATTAATCAAAGTATTGAGTATAAGAGCTGGAATGTTATGATGAGGTTGTATAAGGCATTGGTGAGGCTGAATCTCGAGTATTGTACATCAGAGTTGCTGGTGAACGCAGCAGGCCAGGCAGCATCTCTAGGAAGAGGTACAGTCGACGTTTCAGGCCGAGACCCTTCGTCAGGACTAACTGAAGGAAGGTTCAGTTAGTCCTGACGAAGGGTCTCAGCCTGAAACGTCGACTGTACCTCTTCCTAGAGATGCTGCCTGGCCTGCTGTGTTCACCAGCAACTTTGATGTGTGTTGCTTGAATTTCCAGCATCTGCAGAATTCCTGTTGTTCTCGAGTATTGTGTTCAGTTTTGGTCACCAAATTAAAGGAAGGATATAAATAAGGTTGAAAGAGTGCAGAGAAGGTTTCCAAGGATGTTGCCAGGACTCGAGAAACTCAGATACAGAGAAAGGTTGAATAGGTTAGGACTTTATTCCCTGGAGCGTAGACAAATGAGGGGAGATTTGATAGAGGTATATAAATTATGATGGGTATAGATAGAGTGAATGCAAGCAGGCTTTTTCCACTGAGGCAAGGGGAGAAAAAAACCAGAGGACATGGGTTAAGGGTGAGGGGGGAAAAGTTTAAAGGGAACATTAGGGCGGGCTTCTTCACACAGAGAGTGGTGGGAGTATGGAATGAGCTGCCAGATGAGATGGTAAATGCGGGTTCTTTTTTAACATTTAAGAATAAATTGGACAGATACATGGATGGGAGGTGTATGGAGGGATATGGTCCGTGTGCAGGTCAGTGGGACTAGGCACAAAATGGTTCGGCACAGCCAAGAAGGGCCAAAAGGCCTGTTTCTGTGCTGCAGTTTTTCTATGGTTTTCTATTTTCTAATGATTGGTACAAGTGTAGACAGAGCAAAGAGTTAAATTATTACCACAGAGGCAAAGTTCAAAAGGGCAAAGAATGCAGGACTGAAGGTGCTATATTTAAATGCGGATAGCATTCGTAATAAGGTGGACAAACTTGTGGCTGAATTAGAGATTGTTTGGTATGATGTTGTAGGCATCACTGAGTCGGGGCTGAAAGAAGGCCAAAGCTGGTAGCTAAACATCAAAGGATAATATACTTTGTATCAAAAGGACAGGCAGGAAGGCATAGGTGGTGGTGTGGCTGTGTTGGTAAGAGATAGAATTACAACTTTAGGATTGCACCAATATAGGGAAAGAGTATTTTGGTTGCCCTAGATAGATCAAAATGTCATCCACGTAACAGGCCAATTTATGCTCTGTCCTTTTAATAGTCATTCCCCTGATATCTTCATTTTGTCTGATGTATTAAGCTAATGGTTCCAGATATAATGCGAAGAGTGGTGGTGACCATGCACAACCTGTCTCGTGCCCCTTTCTAGTGTAAAACTATTTGATAAATATCCATCCCCATACAGGCAATTTTGGCTGATAACCTACAAAGGTGCATAAATACTATTGATAACCCGTGGGTGAAAAGGACTCTTAAAATATGGAAAACTATTATAAAAGAATATAAACTAGAGGGAGATATTGCTATTCTTAAATGGTGTGCATATGACTCGGATTTTACGTCGAATAAACTGGATGCTAGATTTAAGGACTGGACAGCTAAAGGAGTAACAGTTCTTTGCAATATAATGACACTGTTCAGTTTTGAAATGCTTAAAGAGAAACACAATAGAAAAACAAGACTTTTACCGGTATTTACAGATGTGACAGTATGTTAATAGGACAGTTAAAAATGTAACCAAGGCAAATACATGTCTGATAGAGCTATTTAGAAAAGCATATAATTCAGATAACGGTAGTGGAATCATTTCAAGCGTGTATAAGGGTTTGTCAAATCTTAAAACACATTCGACTTCATATATGAAAACAAAATTGGAGAAGGAAGAATGGACAATAATATGGAGGTATCAATGGAAGTGTACCAGTTCACAGAAATGGAGGGAGTTCGGATGGAAAAACTTGATGAGATATTTTATTACACCCTCTCAGAAATCCCATTATGATGGTAACCTCCCTGTTTGCTGGAGAAATTGTGGAAATCAAAATCCAAACCATTATCATATTTTCTGGGAATGTCCCGTTATCAAAGACTATTGGAGTGGGATACACAATGCCCTACAAGACATCTTTAAATGTGAAATACCCTTAGAGAGTAAGAACATATATTTTGGGTATATACCTCAAGAATGGTTGAAAAGAGATAAATATTTAATGAATATACTGCTGGTGGCTGGTGAAAAGACTCTTACCAGGAAATGGTTATCACAGGAGAGCCCACCTTTAAATGCATGGATGGAAATTACAATAGACATTTACGATATGGAGAAGGTAATGGTATCTGTTAATCATAAGTTGGAACGATTTGATTCATACTGGAAAAATGGTTTAACTACATAACACTTCATAGGCCTGATTTTATTCTCACAAATCAATGAATAGTTTGTTAAAAAAAAGATCACTCCCTACTTGTACATAGTTTTCTCCTTTTGCTTGTTCATTCTTTCCTCTCTTTTCTATAGGTATATATCTCAGATAAATATTATGTGGAGATTTGTGGCATATATGTCTATATGACATATATGTACAATTTCTGAAAAACATCTTATGGAAATGTTTGTTTGATGATGAACTTCAACAAAAAATAAATTACAAAAAAAAAAGAATTACATCTTTAGAAAGAGGTGACATAGAGCAGAGAATGTTGAATGTTTGTGGCTGGAGTTAGAAACTGTAAAGGTGAAAAAACCATTATGGGAATCATTTATACGGCTCCAAATAGTAGCCATGATGTGGGGTTTACATTGCAAAGGGAACTGGAAAAGGCATGTAATGAGGGTAATGTCACAATTGTAATGGGGGACTTCAATATGCAAGGGGATTGGGAAAATTGGGTTGGTGGTTGGATCGCAAGAGAGAGAATTTGTTGAGTGCCTATGAGATGGCTTTTCAGAACAGCTTGTGGTTGAGCCTATTTGGGGAAATTGGGACAAAGAAATGGCAGATGAACTTAATGGGTACTTTGCATCAGTCTTCACTGTGGAAGACACTAGCAGTTGCCAGAGGTCCATGAGTGTCAGGGAGCAGGAGTGAGTACCATTGCGATTACAAAGGTAAAAGTGCTAGGCAAACTCAAAGGTCTTAGGGTGGATAAGTCATCTGGACCAGATGGACTACATCCCAGGGTCCTGGGAGAGGTTGCTGAAGAGATAATGGATGCATTGGTCATATCTTTCAAGAATCACTTCATTCTGGCATGGTCCTGGAGGACTGGAAGATTGCAAATCTCACTCCACTCTTTAAGAAGGGATTGTCATTTAGAAATGCATGCATTAAAAAATGATACAACGTTCCTCCAGAATGATATCACAAGAAAACACAGGACACACCAATACTAAAACTGACAAAACCACATAATTATAACATATAGTTACACCAGTGCAAAGCATACCATAATTTGATAAAGAGCAGACCATGGGCATGGTAAAAAAAAGTCTCAAAGTCCCAATAGACTCATTATCTCAGGCAGGCGGCAGAAGGGAGAAAGTCTCCCTGTCATGAACCTCCAAGCGCCGCCAATTTGCCGATGCAGCACCATTGGAAGCACCTGACCGCAGCAGACTCTGAGTCCGTCTGAAAACTTTGAGCCTCCAACCAGCCCTTCCGACACAGCCTCTCCGAGCACCATCCTCCACCGAGTGCTTCGACCCTGCCCCGGCTACCAAGCAACAAGCAAAGCTGAGGACTCGGGGCTTTCTCCTCCGGAGATTCTGGACCACACAGAGATTTTATTCTAGATTTTAGTAAAATCTCTTACTAGCTCTTCTTTCAGTTAGCCCTGACGAAAGGTCTCAGCCCCAAACGTTGACTGTACCTCTTCCTAGAGATGCTACCTGGCCTGCTGCGTTCACCAGCATTTTGTGTGTGTTGAATGCTGTAAGGACTAGATAAGGTAGAGGTGGAGAGGATGTTCCTTGTGGTGGGGGTATCCAGAACTAGAGGGCATAGCCTCATTACTAAAGGAGGATCCTTTGGGACAGTGTTAAGGAGGAATTTTTTTCGCCAGAGAGAAGTGAATCCATGGAATGCTCTGCTACAGACAGCTGTGGACACCAAGACCGTGGGTATATTTAAGGCAGAAGTTGATAGTTTCCTGATTGGTCAGGATATCAAAGGATATGGTGAGAAAGCAGTTTTATGCATTGGAGTGGGATCTGCAATCAGCCATGATGGAATGGCAGAGCAGACTTGATGGACTGAATGGCCTAATTCTGCTCCTATGTCTATGACCCCCCCCCCCCGTTACCTTCCTCCTTCCCTTTCTTCTATGTTCCATTCTCCTTTCCCATCAGATTCCTTCCTCTCCAGCCCTTTATCTTTCCTACTTACTTGGCTTCACCTATCACCTTCTGGCTATCCTCCTTTCTCTCTCCCCCTCACCTTTTTAGTCTGGTGTCTCATCCCCTTCCTTTCTAGTCCTGAAGAAGAGTCTTGGCCCATAATGTCAACAGTTTATTCATTTCCATGGATGCTCCAGCTTTTCTTTTGTGTTGCTTTGTATTTCCAAGACCTACAGACTTTCTCATGTTTACAAGTAGAACCCTGTCTTGTTTCTGAGTGGGAGGAGAGGGCAGTGAGAGCAGAAGTGTAGGTGAGATTGGGAAATCTGTTGACCATGGGAGAAGGAAAGGACTGTTTTTAAAAATCTTTATAATCAGAATAGGTACAATGGTATGAGTGAAATTGAGAAAGTAGAGAGGACACCTTGCAGGAAACAGGGTGGGAGGAAGGAAGTGTAGTCATGGTAGCTGGTCACTGTGTTTACAATGAGTATGAGTTTCTGTCCTATCCCCAGAGATAGAAATAGAGATATCAGGAATTGGAAGGTAAGAGTCACCTGGAGGAAAACCCATGCAGTCATAGGGTGAACATACAACTCCTTACAGTCAGCGGCGGGAATTTTACCCAGGTTCAAAGGTTTACTTATTATCAAATTATACAACTTTGAAATTCTTCTTGTTATGATTGGTTACTGGCACGGTAAAATTTACACTACCTGTTACGCTACCATACTGTCCGTACCAGACTTGTAAATCAGGAGTCACATTTTCAAATACGGGATAGGACATTCATGGCTGAGATGAGAAGAAATGCCTTTTCCTGAAAAACCACTTAGGCTATGATCTAAGTGCTAAGAAATGGAATTAAATTGTAATGCTTTTTTATTAACATGGACATGATGAGGCAATTGGTTTGCCACATTGTAAACTTCTGTGATACTAGGCATTCGGGTGAAGTGACTGTCATTAATTATCTAATTTTTAATTCCATTTTCCTTCATGGCTAGGGATTTTGGTACTTGTGACATTACAGTGAATAAAATGTTTGTGAGAAACAGCTGGTAAATGTTGAAAATTTGACTAAAGCTTCACAGTAATTGGATAGCAGTGCCTTAATTCACATGAATAGATGCTTTTACTTTGAGCCAAAATGCATAGATACACTCAGTGGCCACTTTATTAGGTACACCTGTACACCTACTTGTTAATACAAATATCTAATCAGCCAATCATGTGGCAGCAACTCATTGCATAAAAGTATGCAGACATGGTCAAGAGGTTCAGTTGTTGTTCAGGCCAAACGTCAGAATGGGCAAGAAATGTGATCTAAGTGACTTTGACCGTGGGATGATTGTTGGTTTGAGTATCTCAGAAACTGCTGATCTCCTGGGATTTTTACTCATAACAGTCTCTAGGAGAATAGTGCGAAAAACAAAAAAAAATCCAGTGAACAGTAGTTTTGTGGGCGACAGCGCTTTGTTAATGAGAGAGGTCAGAGGAGAATGACCAGACTGGTTCAAGCTGACAGGAAGGCGACAGTAACTCAAATAACCATGCGTTACAACAGTGGGGTACAGAAGAGCATCTCTGAATGCACAACATGTCAAACCTTGTGGTGGCTGGGCTCCAGCAGTAGAAAATCACGAACATACACTCTGTGGCCACTTTATTTTGTACAGGAGGTACCGAATGAAAGTGACCACTCAATGTATTTTCATCTGCTGATTACATAATTCACATTATAAAACATGTGAGTTTTATTTTGTGTGGTGTGGGAGTTCCTTTATCAGAGAATCGATGAGTCTTGATTGTTCTGACTGCTTACTGAGAGGCATTTGTGAACTGACAGGATTTCTCAGCACTTTAAAATCAGAGATGGTAAATCATTTCATTGGTTGACCAGTCCATGTGGTGTAAATGTGAAATTTCATTTTGTCCCCATCAATGCAACCCTTTTTTTAATTCATAATTTTGTTTTGTCATCTAAGGCTTTGAAAAGTGAAAATACAGTAAACTGTTCCTATTCCTACTGGATGCAGCAGTGTTTTCATCATAGCACACGATGGAAGTAGTTAAAACTTCAATTTTTACGGGCCTTCCAGAACAATCTATTGACAAACTTCAACTCCTTCAGAATGCTGCTGCTAGATTTTAACCATATCCAGGATGAGGGAACATATCACTCCTGTACTAGCTACTTTGCATTGGCTTTCTGTATCTTTCAAGAATTGATTTTAAAGTTTTCATATTAGGTTTTAAAGCTCTAAATGGTTTGAGACTGGAGTACATTAGAGAATTGCTTTCGTTTGTTAATCTTGCTCGAGCTCTCAGATCTTCTTTCACCGGTCTCTTAAATTTAAACAATCTCCCTCAAAAGGTTGGTCAGCTTTTTTAAACTATGCTCCTACACGTGGAATTCAATATCTAAAACTATACAGGATGAGGATTCAGTTGACACTTTTAACTGAGCTCAAAACCTATTTATTTAACTTTGCTTTTAACTAACATCATCTTGTCTTATTTTCATGTTTACTTTTATTTGTTATTTTATTTTCATATGTGTACTTTTACCCCATTGTAAAGCACTTTGAATGACATCATCTGTGTGAAATGTGCTTTATGAATAAAGTTGTTGTTGTTATTTATTTTACATCGCTAGTTCTGTAAATCCATAGATTGATTTTGGGCAGCACGGTGGTGAAACTCTGTTACAGTGTCAGCGACCTGGGTTCAATTCCTGCCACTGTCTGTAAGGAGTTTGTACATTTTCCTATGACCATATGGGTTTGCTCTGGGTGATCTGGTTTCCTCTCACACGCCAAATATGTACAGATTGCAAGGTTAATTGGTCAAATGCGTATAATTGGACAGTACGGGCTCGTTGGTCCAGAAGGGCCTGTTACTATGCTGTATTTCCAAATAAATTAAAAAATTATCTAAGGGGTTCATTTCTATAGCTAAATATTTGCATATTTGCATTGTTGACTGCTAAATAATGGAATATTAATATATTTTCATCGGTGTCATATTTTGGTCTTTTGTTTTTGGTTAATGTTCCCAGTACTCCAGAGTAAACCAATGCTCCATTCATCTGGACTACACTTGGAGTCATCAGTGTTTTCACAATTTGCCTCTGGTTGCTTCTTGTTATTTCTGATGCTGCCACCTGCAAAAGCAGTGAGTCATAGAATCCTACACAGAAAAGCTGGCCATTTAATGTATTGTCTCTGTGCCAGCACTTTGAAAGAGCCAAACAAATAATCTAACTCCACTGTCTTTCCCTCATGGCTCTGCACGTTGTTCTTAAATACTTATGAAGTTCCCTTCTGAAAATAATTACTGAAACTCCTTCTAACACCCTTTATAGGCATAGTTCAGGACAGTCTGTGTGTGTTTTTTTTAAAAAAAATTCTTTGTCACCTTGCCTGCTTTACCAGTTAACCTTAAATCTGTGTTTTCTGGTTTCCAAGCATCTGTCATTGCAAATATTTCTTATTTGCTCTCTCATAAATTTGAATATCTTTATTGGTATTTATTATTGAGTCTGATAACAATGGCTTAGAAACTGTCTTTGAGCCTGGTGGTGCATACTTTCAGGCTCGCGATTCCCTAGTCCCTCTCCACTAATCTCCTTCACGGCACTTATCCCTGCAAGCAACCAAAGTGCTCCACCTGCTCATTCCCCTCAACTCCATTCAGGGCCCCAACAGTCCTTCCAAGTTAGGTAACACTTTACATGCGAATCACTGAGTTTGTTTATTGTGTCCAGTGCTCCCGATGTGGCCCCTTCTACATCGGTGAGACCTGTCATAAATGAGAGACTGCTTTGTCAAGTACCTCCGCCCCAGCTTCCTAAAGCAGAACTTCCCAGAGGCCAAACATTTTAATTCCCATTTCCATTCCTGTTCCGACATGTCGGTCCATGGCCTCCTCTTGTGCCACAATGAGACCTCCTTCAGGGTGAAGGAGCCACACCTTGTATTTCCTCTGATAGCCTCCAACTTGATGGGCTGAATATCAGTTTCTCTCACTGGTTTAAAAAAAAAATCCCTCCCCATCCCCTCTTCTCCTATTCCACACTCTGGCCTCTTACCTCTTTTTACCTACCTATCATCTCACCCTGATGCCCTCCTCTTTCCCTCTCTCCTGTGGTCCAGTCTCCTCTCCAATCGGATTCCTTCCTGTCCAGTCCTTTACCTTTCCAACCCACCTGGCTTCACCTATCACTTTTAAATTATCTACCTTCCCATCCCTCCCATCTTTTTATTCTGGCATCTTCCTCCTTTCTTATCAGTCCTGAAGGAAAGTTTCAGCCTGAAACCATGACTTCTTGTTTACTTGCATGGATGCTGCCTGACCTGCCTGATTTCCTCCAGCATTTTGTGTGCGTTACTTTATGAGTCACTTGGCATGACATTTTTTTAACATAAAACTATGTCTGTCACTCTCACTCTCACTCTCTCATACAATACACTGATTATTGACCTGATATTTACGCCCTGGCTTATGTTTGATCTGCAACTTACTGAGCAAAACTGTCATGTCGTTACTCACAATTTACTGTGATTCTAGGCTCAAAGAAGGAAGTTCTTTTTATTTTATTTATATGATGTTTGGGAAGTTTGCTTTATTGAATTTCAACGGAAATCAATGTTGAAGCTACCCTTTGCTATGGTAGGTCGATTTCTACGTTGCTGGGTTAGGATTGGAACGGAGGGCATTACAAGAATATCACATTGTCATCTTGGCTCAGTTGTTTGTACCAAAGGTCTTGTTTCTGAACTTCATTCTATGACTTGGAGCAGGTTATTTAGACTAATGTTTCTGTGTAACAGGCGTTGAGTGCTAATTTGCAAAATGTGCCTCTTTTCACGTATTATTTTCAAACAAAGACTTTCTCATTGCACCTGTACATGTGCTTGTGCATATGGTAATAAACTCAAAGCACAAAAATCCAAGTAAATTTATTGTCAAAATACGTAAGTGTCACCATGTATTTAGAAGCAACAGGAATGTGGTTTCTTAGAAGAATGCTGAAAATATCATATAGAGATAGGGTAACTAATGAGACAGTACTCCATACAAAAAGATCTTTGATGAGAACATTAAATGAGAGGAAACTTAAGTTCCTGGGCCATGTCATCAGAAAGGGAGAAATAGAATGCCTTACATTACAAGGCCGTATGCCTGGGAAACGCGGAAGAAGAAGGCAAAGAAGAAAATATATGGACACTGTGAAAGAACTAACAGACCTAAATGTACAAGATATCATTGACGCTGCGTGGGATCATTCGATGTGGAAAGCCATGATCACCCAAGTGTGTAACACGCAAGGCGGAGGAAGAAGAAGAAGAAGAAAAGAAGAAGAAATAATAATTATTATTATTCAATGGAAAAACTACACACAAAGATTGACGAACAACCAAAGTGCAAAAGAATGTGAACTGTGGAATATAATAACTAAGTAAATAATGCAGAATAAATGAGTTGTACAGTCCTTGAAAGTGAATCCATAGATTGTGGTGTAAGTCCAGAGTTCAGGTGGGTGAAGTTATCGATGCTAGTTTAGGAGACTGTTGAAGGGGTCCTGAACCTGTTGGTGTGGGACCTGAGGCCCTTGTACTTCCTTCCCAGTCGCAACAGCAAGAAGAGAGCATGGCCTGGCTGGTGGGGGTTAATAATGATGGAAGCTGCTGTCTTGTAGTCTCGCTCTTTATAGATGACTGGGCTGTGTCCACCACTTTTTGTAGACATTTCTCTTCCTGGGCATTGATGTTTGCATATCATTGCATATTCTGTTCTGCCAGTTCAGGGAAGGCATCGAAGAACAATAATCTACCAGTATCTTGACAAATCTGCCAGCAACCAACTCCACTATCACTCTTCAGTTTGTTTGTAAATTGACTGACAGGTTTCTAGAAGTTTTGTTGATTGCAAGGTATGTTGTTTCTTGGGTGTGTGGTGCAGGTGATATAGATCTCAAAAGTATATAGAGGGTAAGGATAAGTAAAATAGCACCTAAGACCAACAATACATGGGCCTGAACTGTGCTCATTCATTTGCAGTGTGGAGGCCGTGTTCTCAAGCCTGAGCTGAAATGGACACTTCATTCCAAGCTTTGATATGGGAAGAGATAACTAAGGGGACAGATAAAAAGATTCAAAGATTTGCTCTGAGCCTTCTCGAAGAAGTGCAGCATCCCCACCAGCTCCTAGGAATCACTAGCCCATAAATGAACATAGTGGAGAGAGTATTGGTGATAGCACTGAGTATATTGAGTTCTTGTGTCATCAGCACAGAGAAGTACTGGCTGTGGAAAGAGCACATCGCCTCCCTAACTTACCCATCCCAACTGATACCAGTTGCCTTGTGAGTAGAAGAATCTGTAGTTCCTACATTCACTCCATCAATCACCTCAGCACCTCAGAACTAGAGAAGTGGAAGTAGGTCTTGATCCTGAGGAACTGCCTTGGAAGACTATGATTGCCTGGGACTGTGTTTACTCACTCAATCATGGCAAAAAACTTTTATCGTTTGAGTGCTAGCCGCTACTTGCCAAGGAAATATAGCAACCTTTTTTTGTGATGAAAAATTGTAGTCCCATTAGAATAATCACTGCAAAACTTCTGTAACTACAAATATTACGTACACTCAGTGGCCACTTCATTAGGTACCTCATGACTGTATGTTCATGGTCTTCTGCTGTAGGTCATCCACTTCAAGGTTCAATGTGTTGTGTGTTCAGAGATGCTTTTCTTGCACACCACTGTTGTAATGTGTGATTATTTGAGTCACTGTCGACTTCCTGTTAGCTTGAGCCAGTCTGGCAAGTCTTCTTTGGCCTCTCCCATTAACAAGGCATTTTCGTCCACAGAACTGCTGCTAGTTGGGTGTTTTTTTTTTTGCTTTTTGCAACATTCTTTGTAAACTCTAGAGACTGTTGTGTGTGAATATCCCAGGATATAAGCAGTTTCTGAGATAGTTAAACGACCCTGCCTGACACCAACAATCATTCCAAGGTCAAAGTCACTTAGGTCACATTTCTTCCTCATTCTGATGTTTGGTCTGAACAACAACTGAGCCTCTTGACCACATCTGCATGCTTCTATGCTTTGAATTGCTGCCACATGAGTGGTTGATTAGATATTTGTATTAATGAGCTGGTGTACCTAATAATGTGGCCACTAAGTGTATAAATGCTCTGGCCTGGTTTGGGATGCTTCTTTAGTCCATAAATGACGTGGCACATATTTTCCATATCTGTGTTGCTTAGTGCAGTGGTATTATTTTGTTATTTGTTTTTCTGGTCTTTCCCATACAAATAACAACATGTAAAAAACAGCAACGTTTGAAATTTTGTTGGCACAGGGGTAGTGTAGTGGTTAGCACAATGCTTTACAGTACAGGCACCCCGGGTTCAATTCCCATTGCTGTGTTCTCCCCATGTCTCTGTGGGTGCCTCCCACAGTCCATAGACGTTGGTAGGTTAATTGGTCATTGTAAATGGTCCTGTGATTAGGCCAGGATTAAATTGGGAGATTACTAGGTGGTGTGGTTTAAAGGGCTGGAAGGGCCTATTCTATGCTGTATTTAAATAAATAAACAGATAAATATATGGATGGATGAATGATGAACAATAAATAAATTATATTTAAAAAAGGAGTATTAGAACTGATAGGTTATTTTAATGGAAGAGAGAGATGTTTTAGCCATAGGTAAGAGTGGACAACCAGAGACTTCTTCCTGTGGTGGAAATGGCTGATATGAGGAGTCATAATTTTAAGGTTTTTGGAAGAAAGTACAGGGGTTATGTCAGAGGTAGTTTTTTTTTTACAGAGTGTAATGGGTGCATGGAAAGCACTACAGGTAGAAGATACATTAAGGACATTTAAGAAACTCTTAGACACATGGATGGTCGAAAAATGGAGGGAAGGGTTAGATTAATCTTGGAGTAGATTATACTGTGGGCTGAAGGGATTGTACTGTGTTGTACTGTTCTATGTTCCATTTTCATTTAAGAAACCCTTAGGCACTTTGATGAAAGAAAAGTGAAGGGTTATGTAGGAGGGAAAGGTTAGATTGAATTTGGAGTAGGTTAAGAGGTTGGCACAACATTGTGGTCCGAAGGGCCACTACTGTTTGTGTTCTACTGTATGTAGCATGTTTTTTGTATGGAGAGTAGTGGCTGCTTGGAAAGTGTGGAAGCAATGTGTAGCTAGCATTTAGATAGGCACACAAATAAGCATGGAATAGAGGGACAAGGACCATGTGCAGGCCGGTAGGATTAGCTAAAGTGGCACCGTGTTCAGCTGAAGATTCTGTTCCAGCCCTGTACTGTTCTATATTCTACTGGTTTTCTTCCTAACCCGGGAGTATTGTATGTATGAGAGTGAAGGTTGGAAAAAGAGGAAGAAAGTGGAAAAATGTGGAAAGGTGGGATTAACGAAGCCACCAGTGTGCCTTTGCTACAGCCTGGGGATGTACAGTTGCTAATGAAAGGTTGCATTAGAAATGGTTGATTAGGTCATTCAGAAATCACACCAACTCAAATTGGAGTTAAATGCCACTGTGCGAAGTGTCTGTTGTATTGCCGTGTATCTATCCTGCAGAGTAAGGGAATGTTTAATGTGTGATGGAAGATAAACAATGTTGTAGGGTTATAAAACAGAGTCTTTGGGCTCTGTGTATAAGGGTTTAGCACTAACCTCTTCATATTTGGGTTTAGTTTTGAGGTTGGGTAAAATCATGTATTTCGACACAATGGAATAGGGGTCTGTGGTTGCCACAGTTGTGGATTAGAGATACGCATCATTTTGTTCTCACAAACAGTTGTGTTACTTCAAAATATTAATTATTGTTATCAAGAAAAAACTTATCTTTATATGGCACCAGTTATACCTGATAAGAAGCACCTCAAAGCACTTCAGTCACTGTATTTCTTTGAAGTGAAAGGGTTGTTGTTATATAGATGAATATAGAACAACTCACCAAAGGATTTTACAAACAGCAACAAGATCTCTGACAAATTAATCTGCTTTTGGTTGTTTTGACTGAAGAAAGAATATCTGCCGGACATTAAGAGAAAACTGTGCTCTTTCAAACAATTGTGGGATTTAGAAAGCTGGCTTGAACATTTCCCACAGGGATATATTCCTTCACTCATTCCTGTACTGAAGTGAAAGGCTAAATAATGCATTTGAGTGATGATTCAGTATACAGCGCCATGACTTGATGATCATAGAATGAAAGAAAATGAAAGAAAACAGGAGAGAAGGAGGGACTCAGCCCAGAAGGTTGACTGTTTGTTTCTCTCCGCAGATGCTGAATGACCTGAGTTCCTCTAGCTTTTTGTGTGCGTTATTCTGGTTTTTCAGCATCTGCAGAATCTCTTGTGTTTAGGAGAGAAGGAGACCATTCAGCCCCTCTAACCCACCCTGCAATTTGATGTGATCATGCCTGAACTTGCTGGACTCAATTTATCTTCTGATCCAGTTACCCTCAACTCTCAATTCCTTGATCTTTCATATATTTATTTATCTCCTCCTTAATATATCTAATAATATGACCTCCACCATCCTTGGGAACAGATAATTTCAGAGACTTACTGACCAATTCCTTAGTTTGTATTTATGTCCCCTTGTTTGTGACACTCAGAGTGAAAACATCTTAACACTTTCCCTGTATAATAGCTTTAAGATCTTGTATGTTTAAGTAAGGTCACCTCTTGTTCTTTTGTTCTTCTAAATTTGAAGGAATACAAGCCCATGCAGTCTAGCCTCTTTTGATTGGAGAACTCTCCCATTCTGGGAATTAGCCTGGGTGAACCTCCTTTGGACCTCGTCCAATGTTAGTGTTTTACTTATTAGATAAAGGGACCAATTCCTGGTGCAGTGCCTCTTTAATAGCTTCGGCAGCACCCAGTATATTCTCCCTATTCATAAATTCTAATGTCTTTCTAATAAAGGTGAACATACTGTTTGCTGCCTTAAATATATGATGGACCTCCTTGCTATCTTTGTGATTCATACTCTAGTCTCCTCTAAACGTCAATCACTTGTATTCTCAGCATCTTGATAATAATCCATCTTTTGATTCCTCTTAGTGAAATGTATGACTCCACACTTCCCCAATTAAACTCCAAATGTCAAGTTTTTGACCAGCATTTCAACCTGTCAATGTCCTGTTGTGGAATCTTAATAGCCTCATTACAATATGCCCTTCCATCTATTTTCATATCGTTAACAAAATTGGAAACCTCGCATTTTGTTTCTTCCCCCAGATCATTCATATAAATAGTGAACAATGGAGGTTGAAGAACCAATCCATGGTATCCTCCATTAGTTACATCCCTCCAGCCTGAAAGGGACCTGTTTATTTCAGATTTGTTTTCTGTGTGACAGGCAGTTTTCAATCCATACACTATGCATCTTGGCCTCTTAATTTATGAAATGGGTCAAGTTGTAAGAGTCTGTTGTTTCATTCATGAAATTCCCACTTCTTGTATATATATTTTTAACCTGGTTTAATAGGTTAATGACCAGTAGCATCTTTAAGTTGGTGCTTTTTATGCATTTTCTAATGAGGTTTGTTAAGGTTGGAAGGGTTACAATTGGAACTTCCTCAATTTCTCTCTGTTCTTTTCAGCAATTATGTTAAATCTACCTTCAGAGGTACCTCTACCTGACAAAGTGGCCACTGAGTGTATGTTCCTGCTCTTTTGCTGCTGTAGCCCATCCTCTTCAAGGTTTGGCATGTTGTGCATTCAGAGATGTTCTTCTGCACACCACCGATATAATGTCTGGTTATTTGAGTTACAGCCGCCTTACTGTCAGCCTGAATTAGTTCGACCATTCTCCTCCGACTTCTGTCGTTAGCAAGGTGTTTTCGCCCACAGAACTGCCATTTACCAGATATTTTTTGTTTTTTGCACCTAATAAAGTGGCCACTGACTGTATATCCACCAGCTGAGGAAAATGGATCCTTCCTGTTTACTATGTTGAGTCCTATCACAATATAAGATGTTGCTTCAATCTCCGCATAGCTTCCAAAGAAAACAGTCACAGCCACATCTAATGTTGTCTAGCTCCCTGCACTCCCTGTAGTGCTGTCACATTTTTCCTGTAATATAGTGACCAGAACTCTACCTAGTTTAACAGTTCACTAACTCAAACATGGCCTCACTGGTCTTGTATTTTATCACTTTCCATTAAAAATGGGGATCGTTTTGTTTATTTGCACAACTATGTTGTCTGACTGCATTGTCATCTATGAACATTGTCTCCTAAATCCCTCAGTATATCTAATTTTTTTAGTGTCTCACCGCTCTATGCCATCTTTTGGTTTGTTTGCCCTCTCCAGTGCATATCTCACATTTATCTCACTTAAACTTTTGCTTACCTAACCAGTCCACGGATGTAGTGATGATGAAATTCCTACGTAGTGTAGTCGATACGGGCCAGTCCGTCACAGGTAAAACCCTTCCTGTGTAGTTTGAGCACATCTACATAGAGTGCTGTTGCAGGAAAGCAGTACCTATCATCAAGGAACCCCACTACCAAGGTCATGCTCTCTTCTTGCTGCTGCCATCAGGGAGAAGGTACAGAAGCCTCAGGACTCCCACCACCAGTTCCTGAACAGTTATTACCCCTCAACCATCAGGCTGTTGAACCAAAGGAGATAACTTCACTTATCCCATCATAAACTGTTTCCACAACCTATGGGCTCACTGTCAAGGACTCTTCATCTAATTTTCTTGATACTCATTTATTTATTATTATTATTTTTCTTTCTTTTTGTATTTGCATAGTTTGTTGTCTTTTGCACACTATTTGTCCCTGTTGGTTCAGACTTTCATTTATTATATTACGGTTATTGAATTTATTGAGCATGCTCAGAAGAAAATGAATCTTAGGAATTGTGTATGGTGACATATATGTACTTAGTTAATAAATTTTCTTTGAACTTTGATATCTTACTGCAGCCTGAATACTTATTCAATATCAACTTATCAGTTTCGTGTCATCCGTTGGTCAAAGATTATAGACAATGTGAAGTTAACCATGAACCACTAGGAAAGGTCCAGATGAAGGGTCTCGGACCGAAATGTTGACTGTTTATTCTTTTTCATAGATGCTGCCTGATATGCTGAGTTCCTCCAGGATTTTGAGTGTGTTGCCTTTGATTTTCAGTGTCTGCAGTCTTTCTCGTGTTTATGAACCACTAGAATAGTTGAGATTGGAGGCAGAAAGAGGTTTGTGAGATGTAGTATAGGTGAACTGTAGCAAGCAGACAGCTGGGATGAGAGAGAAGGAAAATCAGACGGTCTTTGCAGTTGAAGCATGGTAAGGTCAGTGAGTTTTTCCGCAGGATGAATTACTCAGGAAGAATGGAGCTTGAATAGATTTCAAAAAGATGGTGTGAGTGCTTGATCTGAGCAAATAGCCCAGTATATAAAAAAAACAATTGGCTCTGGTTTGGAGCATCAGTTATGTACTCAAGCCATATCCACTGTATGTTTAAATGCTTTTATATTCATCAAAATAGAGAGAAAAATGTGTTAACGTTTTTCAGAAAATTTGATTCTATTATTGTTTCTCTCTGCAGGTGAGTGGCGAGGCTCAGGAGCTGTATTCTATCCGTAATGGTTCCATCCGGACAGCAAGAGTTTTACCTGCCCCGCAGACAAGTAAGCATTGAAAGCTGCTTTGCTTTATGACTAGGTGTGAATGCCTTGTAATCAAAATATTGTGGCTACAATTGTACACCAGCTGACTTTCTTGTACAGTGCTACATGATGTTGTGACCTTCATACATAGCACATGAGATCCAATGCAAGCTAGCTAATTGGGTCAACCATTGGCTTCATGATATGAGATAGTGGGTATTGGTGGAAGGATGATTTTCTGATTGAAGGTCTGTGACCAGTGATATACTGGAGGGCTGGCACAATTACTTGTGATGTATATTAACAGCATCACAGCATGGTAGTGTAGCAAATGGCGTAATGATTTACAACACTAGTGATCCAGGTTCAATTCCCAATGGCACCTATAAGGAGTTTGTATGTTGTCCCCACGACAGTGTAGGTTTCCTCCGGGTGCTCCAGTTCCCTCCCACGTTCCAAATACACCCAGGTTAGGGTCGCAGTGTTGGCACTGAAAGTGCGGTGACACTTGTGAGCTGCCTCCAACACATCTTCAGACTGTGTTTGTCGTTGATGCAAATTGATACATTTCACCTTTTGTTATGATGTATATGTGACAAATAAAGCATGAACATGGTGAACTGAAGGGCCTGTCTCTGTGCTGTCAAACAATAAGCCAAGGCACTACACACACTCTCCAGTGGATCGTAAAGGTTCCCATTTTACAACTTTGAAAAAGCTTGGAGAAGTTCTTCCAGGACTCTGCTAATGTTTGCTCCTCAGTTTACAAAAGTGTTTATAAATTAGGCTAAATTGTGTATGCTTATCATGAGTAAATTATACGTGTAGTTGGCTTTATGTTGGGTAAATAGTGCAAGCATTCATTTCTAGATAAAATCATCCACATTGGAAAATTGCCCTGGATACTTAATGCAATTCAATTTAATTAATTGTAATGTGATTACCTGACATTTTCATGCATCAGTCATATAACTAATGAGATCACAGATCATTACTGAGTTTTGTTGAATCTTTTGTAGAGGAACTGGAGGCATGTGGTGTTCAGTGGTGGTGAGGGCCCTGTACATGGAGTTAGCTTTATGTTGGATAAATAGTGCAAGCATTCATTTCTAGATAAAGTCATGCACATTGGAAAATTGGCCTGGATGCTTAATGTAATGTAATTTAATTAATTGTAATGTGATTCACTACTTTTGTGGGATTTTCCGTTCAAGGGCATTGATGTTTCTATACCAGACCATGGTGCAACCAGTCAATATACTCTCTGCCACACATCTATAGAAGTTTGTCAGAGTTGTAGATGACATGCTAAATGTTTGCAAGTTTCTAAGGAAGCAGAGCTGATGCTATGCTTTCTTCATAATGGCAGTTTATTGAAGGTGCAATGTGCTGCGGATAAAGTATGTACTATTCTTGGATTTCCAGGTGTTGTTTGATTGATAATTAGTGATAATTGCAGAAAATTAAAGCTCACAGTGTAGAATGCAACACAATGGCATGAATTGAAGAGTGGCAAATGCATTTGGTGGCTACTTTATTAGGTACCTTCCTGTTCCTAATAAAGTAGCTACTGAGTATATCTTCGTGGTCTTTTGCTGATAGCCCTTTCACTTCAAGGTTCAACGTACTGTGCGATCAGAGATGCTCTTCTGCACACCACTGCTGTAACACATGGTTATTTAAGTTACTGTTGCCTTCCTCTCAGCTTGTACCAGTCAGGCCATTCTCCTCTGATCTCTCTTATTAACAAGGTGTTTTTGCCCACAGAATTGCCACCCACTGGATGTGATTTATTTTTCACACCACTCTCTGTAAACGCTAATGTGCGAAAATCCGAGGATATCAGCAGTTTCTGAGATACTCAAATCATCCCGTGTGGCACCAACAATCATTCCATGGTCAAAGTCACTTAGATCACATTTCTTCCACTTTCTGATGTTTGGTCTGAACAACAACTGAACCTCTTGACCATATCTGCATGTTTTCATGCTTTGAGTTGTTGCCACATGATTGACTGATTAGATATTTGCATTAACGAGCAGGTGTACAGGTCAGCGTACCTATTGAAGTGACCACTGAGTATATAGTGAAAAATGGGTCTTTTTCTGTCTGGTTGGATGTTAGAAGTGGTGTGCCACAGGGATCACTGCTAGGGACTGAGCTTTTAAAATATTGCATGAATGGCCTTGGTGAAGGCCTGGATTGCAAAGTTTGTCATGACAAAAAGATAGGTATCAAAGTATGTTATGAAGAGGCTACAAAGGGATATTGATAGTTTTAGTAAGTGAGCAAAGATCTGGCAGATGCACAGGTGAATGCTTCCTCCTCACCTTGTCCTGCCATGTGTTTTATGTCAGATTTATAGCAATCTTTTATCCAGCTGTCCTGTCACTGCCATATGTGGTATTTTAATGTTTGATGTATTATGCAGTGTGGTATAATTCTCTGAGCTGCCTGTAGGTCCATACGAGCACTTCACACATCCTGCTTTAATGCATGTTTCTGAAGAGTTTTTAAACAAATTTTGGTCCAATGTTCATGTTATGCACTTGGGCATTTGTACTAAATGCAGCATATGTTTAATTACCTGGTCATTATCAAATTATTATATCTGGGAGGTTTCTGTGTACAAATTGCCTGTCATATTTCCTATATCATAACAATGATTGCACTTCAAAACTGTTCCATTTGTTGCATAGCTGCTTTTGAAGTGTTGCAATATTGTAAAGTGTCCTGAGTCCTTTTGTGTTTTGGACAATTTATTCGCTAGAGCCATTTGTGAGGTCCAAGTTGCCACCATCGGCATGTTGAAGAAAATCTTCCTAGAAAAATCTGATCTGAGATCAATCTTAACCCATATTGTAGTGGTGATCATTTCCGATGAAATTAAGCTGAACATATTCAGATGTGAATCCCATTCATGCTTTCAACTTTTTGTTAGTGTCAGGCACACATTTATAAAAACAGAAAATGCTTAAACCACTCAGCAGTTAATGTCTTCTAATGTCTTTCACATTTAACAAGGTGTCACATGTGGCTGGTACCTAAATTAAAAGTCCATGGTATTGGAGGAAATATGTTGGAATGCATTGAAAACTATTTGTTCCAAGGAAAACAGTTGGAATAAATGAATGCTTTTCAAACTGGAAGGAGGTAATTAGCTCTTGGGCCACAGTTGTTCACTATTTACATTAATGACCCAGAAGAAGGAACAGCGTGTAAGATTCCCAAATTATCTGATGATACGAAAATAGATGAAAGGGCATAGTTTGGCAACGACACAGTGATTCTGTAATGGAGTATGTATAGATTGAATGAATGGTCCAAAGACTGGCAGATGTAGTCTAATGTGGGGAAGTGAGAGACGCATGAATTTCAGTAAGAGGAATCAAAAGGCAGACATTATCTAAACAGTGACAAACAGAGTGAAGTACAGGGGGATCTATGTATTCTTGTGCATAAATCACTAAAGGCTTTCAGGCAGATCCAACAAGTAGTTAAGACAGGGATTCCCAATCCTTTTTACGCCATGGATGCCTGCCATTAACTGAAGGGTCCATGGACCCCAGGTAAGAAACCCCCGAGTTAAAAAGAGAACAACATTTTGGCCTGTATTGAAATTGGTTGGAATTTAATAATTAGTGTTTTGTTGCAATTGTTTAGAGTGTTGATGTTACAATACTACATTCAGTTTTACCAAAAAAAAGGTCAGAAAATTGGAGGCAGTACAAAGGACATTCACTGGGCTAATTCCTGCAATGAAAAGGTTGAGTGGCAAATTGTTAGCATGGGATTAGAGCATTGAATGTAGAACAGTAAAGTACAGTCAGGGCCCTTTGGTCCACAATGTTGTGCTGACCTATATAAATCTACTCCACAATCAGTCTAACTCTTTCTTCCTACACAGACCATAAACCTAATATTTTCTTACATCTATGTGCTCATCTAACAGTCTCTTAAATGTCCCTATTGTATCAGTCTCTTCCAGTGCATTCCAGACACCTACCACTTTCTGCGTATTTCAAAAAAACCTTCCCTCTGATATCTTCTCTAAACTTTCCTTCACTCAATTTAAATGGATGATCTCTGGTATTGGCCATTGCCACACTGAGGAGAAAGCACAAGCTGTCCACTCTTGTCTATGCTTCTCATAATCTTATACACCTCTGTGAAGTTGCATTTCATTCTTCTTCACTCCAAAGGAAAAAGTCCTAGCCCACTCAACCTTTCCTAATCCAACTCTCTAATTCAGGCTGCATCCTGTTAAATATGCTCTGTACCCTCTCAACAGTTTCCACATCCTTCCTGTAATGAAGTGACCAGAACTGAACATAGTACTCCATGTGGTTCAACCAAAGTTTTATAGAGCTGCAGCATAATTTTGTGGCTCTTGAACTCAGTTTCTCAACACCATATGCCTTCTTCACCACCCTATCAACTTGCATGACAACTTTGAGGACATGGACCCCTAGATCCCTCACTTCCTCTACACTGTTCTAAGAATCCTGCCATTAACCTTGTACTCAGCCTTCAAGTTCGATCTTCAAGAGTGTATCACTTCACATTTTTCTGGATTGAACTTCATCTGCCACTTCTCTGTCTAGCTCTGCATCTTGTCTATACCTTGTTGTAACCTACGACAAGTCTACACTACTAACCTTTGTGTAATCTGCAAACTTATTAAACTACCCTTCTACTTCCTCATCCAAGTCATTAATGAAAATCATAAAGAGTTGTGGTCCTGGAACAGATCCCTGCGGAACACCACTCATCACTAACCTCCAGGCAGAATACGCTTGATTTTTTGCCCCCCTCTGCCTTCTGTGGGAAAGTATTGCAATGTATTTTGTGGGTGCACATGCTGCAGTGATGATGATGAGGTAATGAAGGTTTGGGCTGGTGAATGAAGCACAATCAACTGGACTACATGGTCTGGATGACGTTGATTTAGAGTGTTGATGCAGGCAAGTGGGAAGAATTCCAATATATGCTCCTGACTAGTGTCTTGAACATGGTGGAAATACTTCTGGGTGTCAGGAAGTGAAGTCATTTGCTGAAGGATAACAGACTTCTGACCTATTCTTGTAGTCACAACGTTCAACTCATTCACAAACTTCAACACATTCACAATGGCGCTGATAGACTTTCAATTAAAACTAGGATGAGAGAGCCTATCACTCCCATACTAGCTACTCTACTTTGGCTTCCTGTATCTTTTAGAATTGATTTTAAAGTTCTCTTACTTGTTTTTAAAGCCCTCAGTGGTCTTGGACTAGAGTACATCACAGAATCTTTTTTGTTTTATAATCCTGCTTGACCTCTCAAGTCATCTTCCACTGGTCTCTTAAAATTAAACAATCTCCCTCAAAAGATAATTTTCAGGTCAAGTTTTTGAACTATGCTGCTAAGCAAATTTCACGCCAAATGTCAGTGATATTAAACCTGATTCTGAAACTGTGGAACTCAGTACCCAAAACTACAAGGGATGCAGACTCTGTTAACACTTGTAAATGCCAACCCAATACCTATTTAATGGGCAAAACTTTGCTTTTAACTAACATTCTTTTGTCTTTTATTTTCATGTTTGCACTTTATTGTAAAGTACCTTGAACTGTATTGACTGTATGAAATGTACTTTTAATAAATTATTATTACTATCATTATTGTTGCATTATTATATTTTCTCAGCTCAAGCTGGTAAAACTTGAGGTACAGCCATAGCCAAGTGCACTCATTTCTCAATTGTTAAGAACTTTCACACTATTGTAATGGTGTTTACTATTGTGTTTAATGCTATTGTGTAGTGACTTTGAGATGATACCAGTTGTAGATATTACTATTGGGACAATATATACCCTGTTCATGTTCCATAGTCTTTCAATTTCCTCTTAGTTCAGCATATTTCAGGTGTTTTTCACTTATTGATTTCTGTATGTCTTGTGGGTTTGGAATGTGTGTAGTGTTTCATTGATTCTAAAGGTTCAGAGGTATACGACTTTGAATTTCTTGTCCAGATGGCCACGAAACCAAAAAAGAGAAGAATGGCAGCACAATCATCAACCCCCAAATTCCTCCTGCTCGCATAAAAACAGAATGGGCACTTCGACCCTCATATCCCCCTCCCTCACACACAAAAAGATGAGAAAGATCAGGTGAAAAACACAGAATATAAAAAACCTATGGCTGAAAAAAATCTATAGTCCAAGTCCATACCCAAAACACAGAAAACCTGGTAACATTCTCCGGGTATAGTGGTAGGCCTTTCCCTCTCTGGCAGCGAGCGATTCCACCAGCAATCAAAAGGTAGTCTCCCCTCTTCGATAGCAGAGCGATCTCACCAGCGATTAAATAGGCAGTCTCCCCTCTCTGGCAGCAGAGCGATCCCCCAGTAATATAAAGGCAGGCAGCTGGCCTTCACCTTCCACATTCACCCCGATGTTTCAGTCTCCCTTGTTGCTTTGAATCGAATATCAGCTCACGCCCTGCAGCCCTCTCACCATGAGGTTCCCGCACATTGCCTCTGCCTCCCAGAATCCTCTTGGAGACTGCAGAGCACTGAAACACCCAAACAATCTCCAAACAGCAAATCCCAGGCTCTCGCAGTTCCAGAATCATATTCAAGATGAAAGACAAGCATAAAAGAAGTGAAATGTATGGTTTCATGATCTATCCAGATGTCGACCAAAGGAGCATTGTACATGGGCACCATTTAGACCTGTTGTGTTTCTTTGTATCTACTGTTAATGCCTGCAAGAAAATTAATCTCAGGGTAGTATATGGTGACATATATGTACTTCGATAATAAATTTACTTTGAACTTTGAAGAAGACTAGAAATGCTTGTAGAAATAGGCACAAGGAGAATACCTACTTTAGAAATCTTTTCCCATTATCTTTGCATTAGTTCTCAGTTAAAGTCTACATGTTAGAAACTTACCAAATTAATCTTTGCTGAGGACAAAAAAATTGTCTAGATTGTTTTGGCAAAATGTATAGAAATAATAAGTAATTGATTTATTTATCTGAACCAATTACTTATTTCTTTCCTTCTGTATCAATATTTATTTATTTAGAGATACAGCGAGGAACAGGCCTTTCTGGTCCATTGAGTCGCACTGACCAGCAATCCACCTACTTAACCCTATCCTAACCACAGGACAATTTACAGTGACAAATTAACCTTTGGACTGTGGGAGGAAACCAGAGCACTTAGAGGAAACCAATGTGTTCACGGGGAAGACGTACAAACTCCTTACAGAAGACAATGGGATTGAATCTGAACTCTGATGCCCCGTGCTGTAGTAGCGGCATGCTATTTTTCAGAGCCCTTTGGTTTTTTGAATTGAGTAAGGTTTAAACTGGCTGCATTTCTATTTTGTCCACATGGCTTTTAACTGCTCCTTTAATTGTGATGCAGCTGCATGTGTCTTCATCTGTCTCACTTCTAGTAAAATTCTGAGCATATGTTCAAAAGCTGGGTGGTGATTCTGTTTATTTTCAACTGGCCCTGATCTGAACTTCAGCAGATTTTCTGTGAGACTAAAGTGCTCAACAACAGCACAGAGACTGGCTGGAAAGAGATGAAAGCAGAACACATCCACAGAGAATGAGTTGTAGATATATAACACGCGGGCTGGAAGATTCCGAGCAGAAATGAATCGCTTGTGAAAAGAATTATAACAGAGAATCTGATTGCAGTCAGTATGCCACAAACAGTGTTTTACTGTGTCTGACTGTCAAAGGGGGATTGTTTGATGTGGGAGTTGAGGGTGGGTGGATTTGGCTCAGACTTAATATAGGTGACTCTGGTGATAAGAAATTTCTCTCCAAGTGTGAAGCTAAATGGTGTTTAACTCTTTCATTTCCAAAAGTTTATATTCTTTTCCAAAATATGGTGTTTGTACAATTGTTCAATTGACTTTTGTTTACCCAGTTAATATTACAGTAACTGAGAAAGCACCTTATTTCGCTGATATTAATTTGCATATGCAGTCACATTACATATATACGAGGAAATCTGCAGATACTGGTATTTCAAGCAACACACGTAAAAGTTGCTGGTGAACGCAGCAGGCCAGGCAGCATCTCTAGGAAGAGGTACAGTCGACGCTTCGGACCGAGACGTCAACTGTACCTCTTCCTAGAGATGCTGCCTGGCCTACTGCGTTCAACATTACATATATATTGTACTTTAATATGTACAATGTGGAAACAATAAGTGCTGGAAATACTCCGCAAGTCTGGCTGTATCTGTGGGAAGAGAAAAAAAACGTTTGTCAGAACTGGGAAAGAGAGAAAATAAGCTGCAATGAGAGTGGGGGAAGGGAATGTCTATGACAGTGTAAAACCGAGATAACTATCAGGATAAATATTACACAAGGTTATCTGGCCAATGAGAGATTGGGAGCAGTTAGAACGTGGGAATATAGCATCCATATTCAGGAACCTTCACCACCTAGGACTTGCTCTCTTCTCGCTGCTGCCTTTAGAAAGAAGGTACAAAACCTTCAGGACTTGCACCATCAGATTCAGGGACAGTTATTACCCCTCAACCATTAGGCTCTTGAACCAAGGGGATATCTTCACTCAACTTCACTTCCTCATCATTGAAATGGACTCACATTCAAGGACTCTTTATCTCATGCTATTGGTATTTATTGCTTATTTATTTACTTTTATTGTTTTAGGCATATTTGTTGTCTTCTGCACTCTGGTTGAACACCCTAGTTGGGCAGTCTTTCATTGATTCTGTTATAGTTATTATTCTACAGATTTGTTGAGTATGTCCACAAGAAAATAAATCTCAGGGCTGTATATGCTGACATGTATGTACTGTAACTTACTTTGAACTTTGAAAAGAATGTAGAGGAAAGAATGCAGAAGTTGCAAAATACGGAGTAGGAGGGCATACCCTGTGCGTTCTGAAGCATGGTTTTGACCCAAGATGACAACAACCTCCCTCTACAGATGCTGCTTGACCTGCAGATTCTTGTTGTTGCAGGAAGATGTGCTCAGCAGTTCAGAATGGCCATATCCTCCACTCCCAGAGGGAAAAGGGAAACATAACTTCAGATTCAGATCCGTTTATTTATCACGTGTATATTGAAATACACAGTGAAGTGCGTTGTTTGTATTAACAACCAAAATAACCTAAGGATTTGCAAGGGGCAAGTTAAGCCAATAAGGCAGATTGAACGACTAAAACTGACAGGAAAAACAAGTTTCATGAAGTAATATAACGCAGTATAGAGTAGGTAGACATATTTTGCTTGTCTTCATAAATTGAGTATTTTCATCTCTCTATTGAAAGTCTAATTCAGTCGTTGATCTGTTGAAAAAGTTAATCACAGTGTTATTATCTAGCATTACAAAATTAGTATCTTCTGATATTATTCCCATAATTTGTTTCTAAAAGTTACTTCAGCTTATCTTTCACAGTACCATTGTTGTATCAGATAATTTTTTTCGGATTCTCACTGCACAGGAAGTATTTCTCCCATCTAGACTATGGTGGTTAATGATTGAGCAATCTATCTTTGCTCCCATAACAAATACAGCTCATAACTGAAACCTCTCATTCCTTACATCATTCTAGTAAGTTTATTTTGCACCCTCAAGAGTGTTCACATCTTGCCCAAGGTCTGGTGACCAGAATTAGTTTCAATACTCCAGTTCCTTTGTAAAAACTCAGCATGACTTTTAAGTTATTTTACTGTCTACCTCAACTTTCAAAACTCTGGACACAATCTTTCAGTGTACTTTTCCATTTTCAAAGATTTATGCATATGCACACTCTGGCCCAGCTGCCTTGCACACCCTTTAAAGCTGTACTATTAGTCTATATTGCCTCCTTTTTCTTTCTATAGTGTTTTCTGTATTATCTTTCATCTGCCACTAGCTTTTCTGTTAAGCCAATTTATCCATGGCTTTCAGCAGTCTATTAGCATCCTCCACATAATTTAGCAGTTTGATTTTTGTCCGCAGACTTGGAAATATTATCCTGTTTAACCCTTTTAAGTCAGAGTAAAAAAGCTGTAGTCTTAGCACTGACCTTTGGGGAGTACCGGTGTACGCTGTTCTCCAGTGTGGAAAACCAGTCATGTACCACTGTTGTAGGAGCAACACCTTATATTCCATCTGGGCAGCCTCCCATCTGATGGCGTGAATGTTGATTTCTTGAACTTCTGGTAATGGCACCCCCTCCCCCCCACGATTCTCCATTCCCATTTCCCTTTCTCACCTTATCTCCTTCTCTGCCTATCACTCCCCTCTGGTGCTCTTCCCCCTTTTCTTTCTTCCAAGTTAAGTTCTTCTGAACTCTTCTATCAGATTTTCCCTTGTCCAGCCCTGTTTCTTGTTCACCAGTCAACTTTACAGCTCTGTACTTCACCCTTCCTCTCCACCGCACCCCCCCCCCCCCCCCCCCGGTTTCACCTATCACCTTGTGTTTCTTCCTCCCCTTCTCACTCTGACTGCTCCGGACCTGATGAAAGGGGTCAGCCTTAAACGTCGACTGTACTCTTTTACATGGATGCTGCGTGGCTTGCTGAGTTCCTGCGGCATTTTGTGTGTGTTGCTTGTACCATTGTTCTCTGCTTCCTCAGCCTTCAGTACTGTGGATCTCAATTTTGCTAACCAGCTGTTTGTTTGGGATCTTTGGATCTTTCCAAAACATTTTGAAAATCCGTATGTGGAGGGTGACACCCACTATGTTTCCATTAGCAGCCCATTTCATCACAATACTCAGTTAGGTTAGTGAAAATAACTAGTCTGTGGTGACTTTTCATTATCAGTTTGTATTTCTCAAAATGTCTATTATCATCTTCACTGATATTGTGTCTAAAGATTTCTCCACATCTCAGGTTATGTTAGGGTGGGCAGTTGCCTGGTATGTCCTTTCAACAAGGATGTTAAGTTTGCCATTTTCCACTCCTCTGACATCTACCATATGTTGAGGGTTGTTGAAAGATCTTCTCTGAATGCTTTCATATCCTAGAGGGTTCAGCCTTGGGGCTTGTCTTGACAAAGACTCCGATATTTAAAACTACCTTATATCTTAGTATTCAGAGCTATCGTATTGCTCCTGGTGATGCAACTGGAATCTGTCAGAATCAGAATCCGGTTTATTGTCACCATCTTACATGACATGAAGTATGTTGCTTTGCGGCAGAGTATAGTGCAAAGACATAAAATTGCTATAAGTTACAAAATAAATAGATATTGTAAATAAAAAACGCCCCTTGAAGATGTCGGCAGTGGTGGGGAAGGTTGTGCCTGAGATGGAGCTGTGCAACCTCTGGTGACCCCATTCACTGGAACCTCTGTACCATGCTGTGATGCAACCATCAGAGTACGCTCCACCATACATCATTAGGAATCCTCAAGAGTCTTTACTCTTGTATCTTTGGACTCATATCTTTAGTCTTGTGTACCCTCATATCTTTAGTCTTGTGTACTATTTGTATCCAAGAATTTTGGGAAGCATTTCATTAAAGGGCCTTTCCTGAAGCTCTGGCTGGCTATCTTGGGAGCTGGTATCACAGTTAAAATCTAGTTCACTCACTTGGTGTCAGATTGACTCAGTTAGCAAACATTCTTTTCTTGACTCAAAAGGTTGTGAATTGAAATCCCAGTTTGGCAGTTCATTGAATACATCCGGTTTCCTTTGGAAAATTATTATTGATTCTTTTAACAGAAACCTTACAGACAGTGCATTCATTCCAAGTCATAACTTGCTGCATTAAAACATAAACTTGTCTTTTTCCCTTTTACTTCTGTGCCAGATATTTTAACTCATCATTCCCTTGAATCACTCACCCATCAGTGGAAATCATTTCCCTTTATTACCCCATAAAAATGAAATACAACTTTGCTCACCTGTTGTAATCTCCGTCTTCATTATAGGAAAATAATTCCTTCTTCTCCAGTCTCCCTGTAGAACTGAATCCCTAGTATCATTTGAGTAGAACACCACTGTACTTGATTCTTGTGGACAGAATTGAGTGTTTTTTCTAGAAGAGAGCCAGTTGGTAATTTATTAAAAATTTATATAACTTCCTTATTTTCATATTCCATGGCACTATTCAAACACCCCAAATACTTACAAAGATTTGTATATTTAACGTCCAAATCCCTGAGCCCCCAAGGTGCCTTAAATTTCTATCATACAATTTATATAGCTCTGAATATATAATGGTTGCTTTTATAACAGTACCTTACTAAGGGAATACTGCATTGTTGGAGAGGTTTCAGCTAAAATGTTAAACAAATTGATAATTGTTCTCATGTTCAGATTCATTTATAAAACTCTGTGCCACTGCATAAAGAAAAATACAATGTCCTTTTAGCAAACTTGCTGACAATTCTTCAGCTAACACTTAAAGCAAATTAACACCACAAACATTTATCACCTTTGCACATTATATTACTTTTGTTTTGCATATATAATGATGAATTTATACACATAGCAGACTGCAATAAATAAATAATTTATTTGTGGTGTTTAGGAAGACGTGCTGTACTAAATGGATGCTTTTGGACATTCAGTTTTCTCACAATATGTTGCCATTTTACCAAATTGTTAGAATAGTGATGTACTTTTTTGATCCACTTTTACTAAATAACAAATTCATGGAAGTAATCTAATTTATCTTCAATGCTGTGTATAGTATGCTGTGTTGCATGTGTACATAATTAAATTCTGGTTGGTGCATAGAGAGAGGGAGAGAGTTTAAGTGAGTCCATCTGTTGACCACAACTGTTCCTCCATTACAACAAAGTTGCGATTGCTTCGATTAATGAGTTCCTTAAGCACAGTGGAATGCTAGGTTAGGAGTTGGAAGCATAATTTTAGGAATGATTCATAACGTTTTTTAGTGCTTGAGGTAGTGCAAAGTAAATGTAACATGTAAATAAATATCAAGTGTGAAATCAAATTGATCAAAGTTTCTGTGTGTCGATTCCTATTGAAGCACATGGGAAGAAAGAAGGCGGCTACAGAGGACATTGGAGGTCTAGACTGCAAGCATGATCTGTTATTTGTTTGCTGCTGTTCTGTGTTTTCCAAATTGTTTCCTTTTAGAAATTTCGGGGATACGCACAGACAACCAGAACTTTGCAGAGGAACATTTCAATGCCTTTTAAATTGATTCTACATTAAATACGGAAGTGACTTGAATGCATTATCTGTTTGACGTAATGCAGAATGAAAATCTGGTATTTATTTTAGGCTTTCCCAGATGTTTCTAACCTATTATAAACAAAAAGAATAACTGATCTCAATCAAAGCAGACTTCTTGTAGTCTTTCCACGCACTCCCTCATATTCAGATCTCTATGCTCTTTGATGGTATGTTCATTGAAATGTGGGAGGGTGATTTGTTTAGAAAAACTATCAAATAGATTTTATATTAATGATAAATGTCGCTGCAGATATAGCAAATGTTCATTTTTGCTCTTTATTTGTATTATGCGCAGCAAAACGAATTTGTATTTTTTCTCCAAGAATTTTCTTCTTGCATCTGTTTTTAATTCCATTTTTCTTCCTTTTATTTTTGTTTTGATGTCTTTTTTCCCCTGCCTGTTTGGCTTTCCTCTTCTATCAGCTAATCTCCAGTGGTAAAATACATGCTCCAGTGAGAGATTTGTCTGCTTGATGCTAACAATGATATTGTAAATGAAATTCTAAAATTTTAAAGGTGAGTGCAAGAACACATACACCAGAAGTTATTGTTATGTTTTGTAATTTCAAAAAATTAAACTAATTCATGTCCAAAATGTGTCTAACTTGGTGTACACTTTAAGCAAAGCGAGCATATATCATATGGTAGCATAATGACGCATGTAATTCACATATTTGTACATGAATTATTGAAACAAATGAATGCTTAATAAAAATAAATAAATAAATGTGTGTGTGTGTGTGTGTGTGTGTGTGTGTGTGTGTGTGTGTGTGTGTGTGTGTATATATGTATGTATATATATATATATATATATATATATATATGTGTGTGTGTGTGTATATATACTCAAATATTAAGGAAGTATTAAACACACAACACACCTCCCTACTTGGATATTAACTCCAGGTGAGATTTCTGCCTATGAAAACAATCTCAGGTTCTGGGTCCTCCTCCGTGGTGGTTGTAGGAGTTGACTCGTGACACTGCAGGAAGTGAACCTGACAATGGCAGCCACATTTCTTCTTCCTTTTTTTTCCTTCTAGTTTGTGCATTTTGATCTTGGAAAGGTACATTTAGTTCACTGGAGTATTCTCTTATTAATCCTTCAATCGCTTCTGTTAATGATCTGATGTCTCCTCTTCGTTTCCTCATCTACAACATCATCTGGTGAATCCCCTATTTTGAATCTCCATTGACTCCTTTTTGGCTTTCCATTCACCCAGATGTGCTTTGGTCTTTACATTTACTTTTATAAACAGCTTTTTATCTCTCACTTGAAGTTCATGCAGATTAGATTCTGGTTCTTTATACTCACAAAAGCAAACTGCTTGTAACTCCTTGAACTCTCTTCCAGTTTAAACCAAGCCACATTTCACAAGTAACTGCTTGATTAACATATCAGATATGTTGCCTACAAAAACTGTTGTAGTCGGACCACTGTTTTCGTCACTTTCACACTTCCTCAGAGCAGCATGGTCCTTCCTTGGTCCAAAGTAAAAGACAGGTGAGAGTAGATATAAGACTGATAGAAAATGATGCTGGAGAAATTGTAATGGGAGATAAGGAGATGGTGGAGGAACTGAATGAGTATTTTGCATCAGTCTTCACTGAGGAAGACATCAGCAGTATACCGGACACTCAAGGGTGGCAGGGAAGAGAAGTGTGCACAGTCACAATTACGACAGAGAAAGTACTCAGGAAGCTGATTAGTCTAAGGGTAGATAAATCTCCTGGACCAGATGAAGTGCACCCTTGTGTTCTGAAGGAAGTAGCTGTGGAGATTGCAGAGGCATTGGCAATGATCTTTCAAAAGTCAATAGATTCTGGCATGGTTCCGGAGGACTGGAAGATTGCAAATGTCACTCCGCTATTTAAGAAGGGGGCAAGGAAGCAAAAAGGATATTATAGACCTGTTAGCTTGACATCGGTGGTTGGGAAGTTGTTGGAGTCAATTGTCAAGGATGAGGTTACGGAGTACCTGGAGGCATATGACAAGATAGGCAGAACTCAGCATGGTTTCCTTAAAGGAAAATCCTGCCTGATAAACCTATTACAATTTTTTGAGGAAATTACAAGTAGGCTAGACAAGGGAGATGCAGTGGATATTGTATATTTGGATTTTCAGAAGGCCTTTGACAAGGTGCCACACATGAGGCTGCTTAACAAGATAAGAGCCCATGGAATTACGGGACAGTTACATACGTGGATAGGGTGTTGCCTGATTGGCAGGAAACAGAGAGTGGGAATAAAGGGATCCTATTCTGGCTGGCTGCCGGTTACCAGTGGTGTTCCACGGGTCCGTGTTGGGGCTGCTTCTTTTTACATTGTATATCAACGATTTGGATTATGGAATAGATGGCTTTATGGCTAAGTTTGCTGATGATACAAAGATAGGTGGAGGGGCCGGTAGTGCTGAGGAAACAGAGTCTGCAGAGAGACTTGGATAGATTGGAAGAATGGGCAAAGAAGTGGCAAATGAAATACAGTGTTGGGAAGTGTATAGAGTATAGGAGCAGGGATGTGATGTTGAGGCTCTATAAGGTGCTGGTAAGACCTCATTTGGAGTACTGTGGGCAGTTTTGGGCTCCTTATTTAAGAAAGGATGTGCTGAATTTGGAAAGGGTACAGAGAAGATTCACTAGAATGATTCTGGGAATGAGAGGGTTAACATACAAGGAACATTTGTCCGCTCTTGGACTGTATTCCTTGGAGTTTAGAAGAATGAGGGGGGACCTCATAGAAACATTTTGAATGTTGAAAGGCATGGACAGAGTGGATGTGGCAAAGTTGTTTCCCATGATTGGGGAGTCTAGTATGAGAGGGCATGACTTAAGGATTGAAGGGCGCCCATTCAGAACAGGGATGTGAAGAAATTTTTTTAGCCAGAGGGTGGTGAATCTATGGAATTTGTTGCCACGGGCGGCAGTGGAGGCCAAGTCATTGGGTGTATTTAAGGCAGAGATTGATGGGTATCTGAGTAGCCAGGGCATTAAAGGTCATGGTGAGAAGGCGGGGGAGTGGGACTAAATGGGAGAATGTATCAGTTCATGATAAAATGGCGGAGCAGACTCAATGGGCCAAATGGCCGACTTCTGCTCCTTTGTCTTATGGTCTAATATGCTTTCCAGCAGAGGCACAGAGGTAGGCACCTGTTTGTTGGTGTCTCAGTTAGGAGCTGTTTTTGAATGCTTTCTTGTAAGATTCCACAAACTAAACCATACGAGGCAAGCGGGTGAAGGCGAGGCAGTGGATGTTGCCTCCTTGGATCTTCATAAAGTATTTAACAAGGTCCTGCATGGGAAGCTGGTCAAGAAGGTTCAGTTGCTTGGCATTTAGGATGAGGTAGTAAATTGGATTAGACATTGTTTTTGTGGGAGAAGCCAAAGAGTGGTAATAGAGGGTTACCTTTCTGAATGGAGGCCCGTGACTAGTGTGCTGCAGGGATCGGTGCTGGGTCCTTTGTTGTTTGTCATCTATATCGGGGACCTGGATGAGCAAATTTGCTGATGATCAATATTGGGGGTGTAGTGGACAATGAGGAAGGCTATCATGGCTTGCAGAGGGATCTGCATAGATGGAAAAATGGACTGAAAAATGACAGATGGAATTTAATGCAGACAAGAGTGAGGTTTTGCTCTTTGGTAGGACCAACCAGGGTAGGTCTTACACAGTGAACAAAGTGGTCTTACACAGTGTGATAGAACAAAGGGATCTCGGAGTACAGGTTGATAATTTGTTGAAAGTGGTGTCACAGGTAGATAAGGTCATAAAGAAAGTGTTTGGCACATTGACCTTCATAATTCAATGTATTGAGTACAGGAGATAAGATGTTATGTTGAAGTTGTGTAAGATGATGGTGAGGCCTAATTTGGAGTATTGTGTGCAGTTTTGGTCACCTACCTACAGGAAAGATGTAAACAAGGTTGAAAGATTATAGAGAAAATTTACAAGGATGTTGCTGGGCCTGGAGGAACTGAGTTATAAGGAAAGATTAAATAGGTTAGGACTTTATTCCTTGGAATGTAGAAGATTGAGAGATTTGATAGAGGTATACAAAATTATGAGGGGGTAGAGATAGGATAAATGCATGTAGGTTTTTTCTACTGAGGTTGGGTGGGACTACGACTGGAGGTCATGGGTTAAAGGTGAAAGGTGAGATGTTTAAGGGGAACATGAAGGGAAACTTCTTCAGTCAGAGGGTCATGTGAGTGTGGAATGAGCTGCCAGCACAAGTGGTGCTTAGGAGCTTGATTTTAACATTTAAGAGAAGTTTGGATGGGTTCATGGATAATAAGGATATAGAGGGCTATGGTCCAGGTGCAGGTCAATGGGAGTAGACAGTTTAAATGGGCTTGGCATGGACTAGATGGGCTGAATGGCCTGTTTCTGTGCTATACTCCTCTGACTGAATGTTCTGTCAGTGCATCATTAAGCCCATTACTGAACTGACAATGCTCAATCTCTTCAATTGAGCCACATACACAGAAATAGACTCCCCTTCTTTTTGATTCTGCTTATGAAACCTAAAGCATTCTTCCATCAACAATGGTTTTGGTTCTAAATGTTCCTGCATTACTTTGACAATATCAGCAAAGCTCAATTCTGGTGGTTTGGTTGGAGCAGTCAAACGTTGAAGCAAACTGTATGCCTTTAATCCCAAAGCATTTAGCAAAATTAATACTCATTTCTTATTGGTTATATCATTTGCTTCAAAATATTGGTGAATTAGCTCAGTATGGATGTCTAGTAATCTTTTGTGTATTCAATTTTTCCGACATATCCAGACATCTCTGCTTTTTTAATGATTATTATCACCCCGTGCTCACTCCTTATAAACCCATGAATTTTTCCATTTATTACCTTTTTTAAAAAAATTGATCATATCTTCCCTTCTAAAGAACATGTGCTGCACTGCTTTTTTAAAAACTCAATGTTCCTCGCTGCGTTTTTAGTTTGAATGTCTCACTGTGCTTCGACAGATCAGTAGGCATCTCGGGTTCATTCGAAAAATACCTCGTCACCAGTGTTATGTTTTGTAACTTCAAAGCATTAACTAATTCAAAGGAAGACACTGGAGTCCAAAATGTGAGTCTTACTGAAATGAACAAGAAATATACTATGTATATATGTGTGTGTGTGCACGTGTGTGTGTGTAAAAATATACACACAAGATTACTCAAATATAAAATATATACAACAGTAATGAGCACGTGACTCTTGGAAGTAGCAGGACAAGGTAGACTTGTTAAGAAGGCAAAATGGTCCTTCACTTTATAAAAAATAGCCAAAAAGTAAAAAGGTAAGCAAAGCAATGCTGAGCCTTTACAGGTACTTATACTATGAATAGTAGGTCTCAGAATGTAATGGAATAGTGGGTCCTGGAGTACAAGTGCACAGTTCATTGAAAGCAGTGCCACAGGTAGACAAGGAGATGAAGAAGGTATTTAGCATGCTGGCCTTCATCATTTGGGACACTGAGTATGGGAGTTGGAACTTTATGTTGTAGTTATATAGCTGATCTGATTAAGGAGAAATCTTGATTAGACTGATCTCATTCATTGATATCTGAGGGTTTCAAAATTTGTAAAGCTTTGTTTTTATTAGGAAAATCGGATTACAAATAGCAAAAGTGCTTACCACCAACTACTGGTTCCTTTCATCATTTGGTAATAGCTGTGAAGAGTTATGCAACCATCCATAGTGTGTTGTGTTATTACACATTAGTAGGATGTGAATGCTTTTATGAGCTCTTTCCTTAACTATATAAATTGTGGGCAGCAAAATTATTTTCAGTTTTGGGATTTCATTCGGTTTTATGATGTCTTGATGCCAGTGTTGACTCAGTTGTTGTGCATTCAGTTTGGAATGAAAACCCAATGGCATTCAAGCTTCACTCTAAGATGCTGCTTGTCAAAACCAAGGAAGGATTCACGAAGAATTGATCATAGTGATAATTGCTTCTTGTGGAATGCTTTCAAGCTCTAAATTGGCAAGCATGGCACTGTGCCATGCCATATTACAGTCAGTCATAGAACACATACAGCACAGAAACAGGCCCTTTGGCTCATCTAGTTCATGCCAAACTATTAAATTGTCTAGTCGCATTGAATAGAATCACAGAACACTACAGCACAAAAACAAGCCCTTCGGCCCACCTAGTCTGTGCCAAACTATGAATTTGCGTAGTTGGTGAGAGCAGTAGTGTAGGGCAGCTGAAAGTGTGCAGAGCAGACTTGATATCAAGCAGAAGGCACTGTTGATTTAATGCAGATGCTGCCATTTTGTTGCTACACACACCAGCTAATCTTCTCTGACTGATTGCATGTCTAACAGCGGGAAGGCATCGCTTCCCAGTGTTATTTGGAGGGATCCAGTTAGTTGCTGGTTGAATTATTTTGGCTGTTGCCATGATTCTAGAAGTGGTTAATATTTCCCTGTGGTGCTTTCTGTTTCAAATTTATATGTGGATGAGGTTGCTGAAATTCTTTTGTTGTGTTGAAAGTTTCTGCTTAAGCCAGTTGCTACTGGACATGGTGTGTTCCTAAGCATTGTACTCAGAGTATATCACAACTGAGGAAATGGGCAGAGCTGGAAAAGTTGTTAGAGAATATGGAGGGGAGGCTTAAACACAAGAAATTCTGCAATGCTGGAAATCTAGAGTAACACACACAAAATGCTGGAGGAACTCTGCAGATCAGGCGGCATCTATGGAGAGGAATAAATAATCGATGTTTCTTAGAGGGGAAGCCATAGGAGTCCATAACAGCCCAGCTTGTTCAAGGTGCTATGTCAAGATTTGTGCGGTGCTGTGTGCCAGATAAGTTTGCTTCATTAAGGATAGACTGAAATTTGTCAGCCACCAGCTGCAGCTGTAACTGCAACCTCTGGGCAGGTCAAGGACCTTGCCTTTTGTTGAGCCATAGAGTCATAGAAGGTAGAACATAGAACAGTACAGTATGGGAACAGGCCCTTTGGCCCATAATATTATGCCAAACCAAATTAGTTTAGTTAGCCATTTGCTTACTAATCTATTCTGCCTATACACTGTCCATATCCTTTCATTTTCCTCACATTCATACGTAATCTAAATATCTCTTAAAAATGTCTACTGTTTCTGCTTCTACCCTCACCCTATGTAGCACATTCCAGATACCCACCACTCTCTGTGGTGGGGGGGGGGGTGGATTTTGAACTTACTCCCTCTCACCTTAAATGCGTGCATGCCCTCTGTATTAGACATTTCAACCCTTGGGAAAAGAATGAAAACCGGGCTTTCACCACACCGAGTCTACTTTGCTCATCGACCATGTTAATTGGATGCTAGTCCCATTTTATTCTCCTGAATTTAAGCAAGCAGCTAGTTTACCAACCTGCATGTCTTTGAGATGGATGAGGAAACTGGAGCACCTGGGGGAAAATCACACCAGTACAGAGAGACTGGTTGTTGACCTGAGGAAATAGGTGGGTAGGTGACTAACACAACCATTTCCCCATCAATGGAGCTGGTGGATATTTGGCAGCTTCAAGTTCCTTGGCATCCATATTAACAGCAAGCTCACCTGTTCCCTTCATACTGAAGCGGCGAACAAGAAATGGCATTCAACACACATAAAAGTTGCTGGTGAACGCAGCAGGCCAAGCAGCATCTCTTTTATGTGTGTTGCTTGAAATTCCAGCATCTGCAGATTTCCTCGTGTTTGCGTTTTTAAAGAAATGGCATTAGTATTTTTACTTTTTTAAGTGTTTGAGAAGAATTGTCTTGCTTTTACAGATGTGCTAAACAAAGTATTCTGATGGGCTTCATCTCAGCCTGATATGTCAACAGCTCTTCATCCTTTCTCCTTGCCTGCAAGTGTTTTCATGTTTATTTGATGCATTCCAGGAACTGACATATCAAGATCTTTCTGTACTTCTGATGTTTAGTAGATCCTTCTGATGTTTATTAGTTTCTGCATTTTTTCCTGTTCTTCTTAAGAAATTGACAGATCTGATTTTCCTACTTTAACTTTGTCTGTCAAGTTTTTACCCCGTCTTATCCCATCTATATCCCTTTGGAGACTCTGTCTCCTCCTCTAGGTTAGCAACGTAAATTGTGAATAGCTGGTGCTGTCCCACTGTTGATAGACTGCATAATTATAAACAGTGAGCTTATTTTCGCTGTTTTCTGTCCTTTAAGCAATCCTTATTTAATGTTAATATATTAATCAAACCCATGAGCCTACAAAAAAGTGGTGGGTAGAGTCCGGTCCATCAGAGGTTAAACTCTTCCTATCATTGAGCACATTTACAAAGAGTGTTGCCACAAGGAAGCAGTCTTCATCATCAAGGACCCCCAATATCCAGGACATGCTCTCTTCTCGCTACCACTATTGGGCAGGAGGTACAGGAGCTTTGGATCTGATACGACTGGGTTCAGGAAAAGTTATTACCTTACAGCCATCAGGCTCCTCAACCAGCATGGACCACTACATAGACCCAGCAGGCGGCACGGCATGGCAGCAGCGGCCTTTTGGATCTGGTGTTACTTTAATTTTAAGGCACAATTTTTGATTAGGGCACGTGGATAACAGAGCCAGATACTGCTACAATATAGAGATCTCCCAAAAGCAAACATTCATGAAGATCTGTTGGTTACATTATGCGACCACGGCTTGCTGAGGGGATCGGGCTTACAGACCTCGGAGTCGCCTGATGCCGGTGGCCAGAGGTGGAGACGTCGTAAGCGGTGTGCGAGGAAGCAGAAGCGAGGCAAGCGGGCAGGAATCCATGCCAGGCAAAAAGCAAACCCTAGCCGGCCGGCTTCCTGTCCATTATGCTCTCCAATGTCCGCTCCCTGGACAATAAATTGGACTACATCCGACTCCAACGAAATACTCGGCGGGAGTACAGAGTCTGCTGTGCGTATGTTTTCACAGAAACGTGGCTCACCGACGGAATCCTGGACGCCACCATTCAGCTGGACGGGCTCGTCTTGTTTTGAGCGGACAGAGATGCAGCTCTCTCCGGTAAGACTCGCGGTGGCGGCTTGTGTGTTTACATCAATACGGAATGGTGCAAGAGCTCTGTGCTGGTTTCCAGATACTGCTCATCGCCAGTGAAGTTTGTGACTGTTAGATGCAGACCATTTTATTTACCATGGGAATTCACCACTGCCCTTATAGTCGGTGTATACATTCCCCCCAGCGCTAATGCTAAGGAGGCGCTCTGTGAACTGTATGGGGCTATTAGCGAACTGCAGAACGCACACCCTGATGGACTGTTTATTGTCGCCGAAGATTTTAACCATGCAAACGTTAAGCCAGTGCTCCCCAGATTCCATCAGTATGTGGACTTTGCAATGAGAGGGGAGAACACGTTGGACCTTGTTCAGACAAACATTCCCGACGCGTACCGGGCAGACCCCTGTCCCACCTCGGTTACTCAGACCACATCTCTGTTATGCTAATCTCAGCATACAGATTGCTCGTCAGGCGCTCCAGACCAGTTCAGAAGCAGGTGAAAACCTGGCCAGCAGGAGCCATCTTTGCTCTTCAAGACTGTTTTGAGCACACTGACTGGCACATGTTCAGGGAGGCTGCAACCGATGGTGACTCTACCAACTTAGAGGAATACACGGCATCAGTGACTAGCTACATCAGCAAGTGCATTGATGACGTCACTGTGGCCAAGACCATCACTTAACGCGCTAACCAGAAGTTTCCAGGGACGCACACAGAGACCAACATCCAGTGCTGCTGGCAGATCATCAACTCGGTGAAAGACGCTCTTTGGTCGGCCTGAAACTTGATGATCTACCAGCACATGGAGATGTCCGTGGGAGAATGCTGCCGACTGGCACATCCTCGGCTGCAGGAATACGTGCTGAGGGACGCACTGAAACTTGGTGCAGCCACCGCAAGGACCCAGTGGGGAAGGACCACTGTTTAGGGTTCTTCTCCTGTGAGAGTGGGAGGGGTCGGGTAGCGGGGAGTATACCCCTCAACAATGATGTGGAAAGATGAAACAACAGAGCGCCATGTGGGTGGCTAAAAGTGTGGAAATGTAAAGCCCATAATGGAAACAGCTATAAAGGATTGAGAGTCATTGAATAGTTTATTGTACAAAATTTTATTTTTGAATGAAGTATATTTTGAAATAAAAAAAAACAAGAAAATACCAGAAGCCACGGAGGTGTGTGCGCTGCTGAGGACCTGTGACTCTGTCTTCAGAGCAGGCGACAAGGCAGCCCTGACAACAGCGAGGGCCAAACTGTCCCGGGCCATCAGAGAGGCAAAGTGTGCATACGCCCAGCGAGTCCACAGTCACTTCCAGGACAGCGGCGACACACTGCGCATATGGAAGGGCATTCAGGACATTACCAACTACAAGACAACACCACCTGCCTGTGCTGGTGATGACTCCCTCCCAGATGCATTGAATAACGTCTATGCTAGTTTTGAGGCGGAAAATGACGTGGCGGTGAGGAAGACTACCCCTCCTCCAAATGACCAGGTGCTGTATCTTACCGTGGCCGATATGAGGAGAACCCTGTGCAGGGTCAACCCACGGAAGGCTGCTGGACCAGACAATATTCCTGGCAAAGTGCTTAGAGGATGTGCAGACCAGATAGCTGAGATTCTCACTGACATCTTCAACATCTCCCTGAGCAGCACCATCGTTCCTACGTGCTTCAGGGCCGCCGCCATCGACCCGTGCCAAAGAAGTCTTCAGTGTCCTGCCTCAACGACTACCGTCCCATTGCTGTCACATCCATCATCATGAAATGTTTCAAGAGGCTCGTCATGAGGCACATCAAGACCCTGCTGCCCCCCTCACTGGACCCCCTGCAGGTTGCATACCATCCCAACTGTTCAACAGACGACGCCATTGCCATCACCCTCCACCTGGACAAAAAAGACACGTACGTTCAAATGTTGTTCATAGACTTCAGTTCAGCATTCAACACAATCATTCCTCAGAAACTGATTGGAAAGCTGAGCCTACTGGTCCTGAACACCTCTCTCTGCAACTGGATCCTAGACTTCCTGACTGGGAGACCTCAGTCAGTCCGGATTGGAAGCAGCATCTCCAACACCATCACACTGAGCATGGGGGCCCCCCAGGGCTGTGTGCTCAGTCCACTGCTGTTCACTCTGCTGACCCACGACTGTGCTGCAACACACAGCTCGAACCACATCATCAAGTTCGCTGATGACACGACTATGGTGGGTCTCATCAGCAAGAACGATGAGTCAGCATACAGAGAGGAGGTACAGCGGCTAACAGACTGGTGCAGAGCCAACAACCTGACTCTGAATGTGAACAAAACAAAAGAGATGGTTGTTGATTTCAGGAGGACATGGAACGACCACTCTCCGCTGAACATCGACGACTGCTCCGTAGAGATCGTTAAGAGCACCAAATTTCTTGGTGTTCACCTGGCAGAGAATTTCACCTAGTCCCTCAACACCAGCTCCATAGCAAAGAAAGCCCAGCAACGTCTCTACTTTCTGCGAAGTCTGAGAAAAGTCCATCTCCCACCCCCATCCTCACCACATTCTACAGAGGTTGTATCGAGAGCATCTCGAGCAGCTGCATCACTGCCTGGTTCGGAAATTGCATCATCTCGGATCGCAAGACCCTGCAGCGGGTAGAGAGGTCAGCTGAGATCATCGGGGTCTCTCTTCCCGCCATTACAGACATTTACACCACACGCTGCATCCGTAAAGCAAACAGCATTATGAAGGACCCCACGCACCCCTCATACAAACTCTTCTCCCTCTTGCCATCTGGCAAAAGGCACCAAAGTATTTGAGCTCTCACGACCAGACTATGTAACAGTTTCTTCCCCCAAGCCATCAGACTCCTCAATACCCAGAGCCAGGACTGACACCAGCCTACTGCCCTCTACTGTGCCTATTGTTTATTATTTATCGTAATGCCTGCACTGTTTTGTGCACTTTATGCAGTCCTGGGTAGGTCTGTAGCCGATTGTAGTTTTGTGTTGTTTTTACGTAGTTCAGTGTAGTTTTTATATTGTTCATGTAGCACCATGGTCCTGAAAAACATTGTCTCGTTTTTACTGTGTACTGTACCAGCAGTTATGGTCGAAATGACAATAAAAAGTGACTTGACTTGACTTGACCATTGTTGCAGGAGAGCAGCATTCATCATCAGGGACCCCCACCACCCAGATTATGCTTTTTTTCTCACTGCTGCCATGAGGAAGAAGGTACAGGAGCCTCAGACTCACGCCACTAGTTACAGGGACAGTTATCACCCCTTAACCATCAGGCTGTTGAACTCAAGGGGATAACTTCACTCAGCTTCACTTTCCCTATCATTGAATTGTTCTCACAACCCATGGATTTACTTTCAAGGACTCTGTCTTATGTTCTTGATATTTATTGCTTATTTATTTAACATTATTTTTTTTTCTTTTTGTATTTGCGCCATTTGTTGTCTCTTGTACACTGGTTGTCTGTCCTGTTGGTGCAGTCTTCCATTGATTCTACTGTGATTATTGGATTTATTTAGTATGCCTGCAAGAAAATGAATCTCTGGGTTGTACACGGTGACATATATCTACTTTGATATTAAATTTACTTTGAACTTCACACACCCCAACACTGAACTGACTCCTCAACCTATGGACTCAATTTCAAGGACTCTGCAGCTCATGTTCTCAGTATTATTTATTTACATTTTTTATTATTTGCACCATTTGTTTTCTTTTGCATGTTGGTTGTTTGTCAGTCTTTGCGATTTATAGTTTTTCATAAATTCTATTGTATTTCTTTATTTTCCTATAAATGCCTGCAAGAAAACTAATCTCAGGGTAGTATATGGTGACCTATACATACTTTGATAATAAGTTTACTTTGAACTTTGAACTTTAAATTTATATGACAACTTTGTAAGTCTGTAGGCAGACAGGTGCGGACAGCCAGCTGGATTATTCTGACTGTGGAGTACTTTTACAGTCAACATTCCTGACACTATTTATCTGTTTTAGGTACTCTACCTGTTTAAATTCACCAGCTTCTTTTGTGGGATTTGTTTCTAAAACATCAGACAGTGTTTCTGAATTACTAGTTTAATAAAATAACCAGAATGTTATTGTATCCCACTGTATTTTGGCAATAAGTAAACAAAAATGATTTGAATTAGAATTTTTTGATATTTAGTGGTTGAGGATAACAACGTGGACCCATTTCTGCTGGATGGTCAATGCTGACCACCCACACTCACCCGACTGCTCACATATAGAGGGCTAAGATGAGAAAATCTACAGATACTGGAAATCCAAGCAACACACACAAAATGCTGGAGGACCTCAGCAGGCCAGGCAGCATATGTGGAAAAGAGTAAACAATCGATGTATTGGTCTGAGACCCTTCATCAGGACTGGAGAAAATGATGAGAAGTTGGAGCAAGAAGGTGGGAGGAGGGGAAGGAAGGAGCACAAGATGACAGGTGAAACTGGGAGAGGGCGAGGGGCAAAGTAAAGAGCTGGGAAGTTGATTGGTGAAAGAGATAAAGGAAAGGGTTGGCGAAGGGAGAATCTGAAAGGAGAGGACAGAAGGCCTTGGAAGAAAGGGAACGGGGAGGAGCAGCAGAGGGAAGTGATGGACAGGTAAGGTGATAAGGTGAGAGAGGGAAACGGGAATGGAATGGTGAAGGGGGGAGGCAATAACCAGAAGCTTGAGAAATTGATGTTCATGCCATCAGGTTGGAGGCTATCCAGATGGAATATATAAGGTTTTGCTCTTACAGCCGGAGTGTGGTCTCATTGTAGCGATAGAGGAAGCCATGGACTAACATGTTGGAATGGGAATGAGAAGTAGAATAGTATAGAGGGCTATTTGAGTTGATCCCCCATACCTGGGAAGTGAATAGCAAGGAGCAGAAAGTTCTCAGTGCTGGGTGAACCTTATACAGTGTGCTGCAGAACTGGAATATTTTGACAGGCTTTAATCCAGTCAAAGTTTTGATAGATTAAAATTTAGCCTTATTTGTCATGTATACGTCAAAACATACAGTGAAATGTGTTGTTTTGCACCAACGACCAAAACAGTTCAAGGATTGTGCTGGGAGTAGCCCACAAATGCCGCCGTACTTTCGGTACCAACATAGCATGTGCACAACTTACTGCCCTATCCCTAGCTGTATGACTTTGGAAGGTGGGAGGAAACTGGAGCACCTGGAAGAAACCCACACAGTCATGGGGAGAATGTACAAACTCCTTATGGACAGCGGCAGGAATCGAACTCTGATCAGTGATCACCAACTCTGTAAAGCAATTGTCTCACCATTAAACTACTGGTGCTACCCTCTATTAAGAAATATTTTAAAAGCTGCTGTAAATTGAAAAGATTAATTATTTTAAAATGAAAAATAATGAAATTTAATGAAACATTAACATGCTAATAAGTAATAAAAGAAAACCATGAAATAAAAGTTAAAATAAATTACACCCTTTCAAAACCTTTATCTTTACGCTGAGAAACCCTATTGAAATGAGTGAAGTATTTGATCCTTTGCCAGATTTCACTGTGTAGCATTGGAGATACGGATTTCCTGATGTAATGTAGTGTAACACACAACATGCTGGAGGAACTCAGCAGGTCAGGCAACATCCAAGGAGCAGAATTAAACTGCGTGACTGTTGAGTTCCTCCAGTAGTTTAAACATGTTACTCTGGGTTTCCAGCATCTGCAGAATCTCTTGTGTTCCTGATGCAATGAAGTCTAGCAATAGAAAGCTTCATCTTTTATTTCATTTGAAATCAAGTGACAGAAGATGTACTAGCATCTGCCACTCAACGTGTCCTGGATTTACTTTGTGCTTCTATGTGTCCAGGACTTGCATGGGAGCAGCTGAACAACAGCAATTCCTTTCAGAATTGTTAGCCAAAGCCAATACTGTACAACATTTCTCTGTATCTGTTGCCTGTAGGGTCTCTCTTGTGTGAATGTGCCTACCTACATGTGTGGGTTAGTGTATATGTTAAATGAGCTCCCATATTTCCTTGATTATAATGCTGTGGTTCTGTAAGAGCATGTTTACTGAACAAATATTTGGAAATTTCCACTGACATTTAGAGCTTGTGATTGTGCAAGTATGTAGACACCACAATTCCTGAGAGCTTTCAATGTCATGAAAGTTTTTTTGTAATCATTCACTTATTTTTACAAAATATTTAATTATGTTTATAGAAACTGGGAGTTTTTTTGAATATGTGAATAATTGTAACTTATTCTCCAGAAAGCAATACTTTAAAGAATCTAATATTATTGCAATTAGGGTGTCAAAGGTTATGGAGAGAAGGCAGGAGAAAGGGATAATAAATCAGCTGTGATGGAATGCCTGTGCATTGGGCTGAATGGCCTAATCGGCTCCTATGTCTTATGGTCTCATTTTATTTCTGATATTACATCTGAATATTTAAGTGTAAACTGTCATCTTGAATTTCAGCAGAAATTAAGTAGATGCAAATAACTTTAATGCACCACTATCATAAAATGTAGAATTTTTGGAGGACAGATTTTATAAAATGGAGTTTAATTGTACAGTCTACTAGTACTAATCCTTCCCATGTCACTTAAGTTATTCTCATATCCTAAGAAACTCCATTTTCTATCTAATTGTATATATTTTCATTCCTGTTATTAGCAATTGCTGTTATTAACAGGAATGCATCTCCTGACTCCCTGAATATATTGAGTGACTGAACTTCACATCCCTCCTTCTTTGACAGAGAATTCCAAAAAATAATTAGCCTCAAGATGATTTTTTTTTCCCCACTTCTGTCCTAAATAGACAACCCTTGAACAGCCCTTAAATCAGTATCAAGTTATTCCTAATCTGAGTAGGTTGACATCCATTCCAGCAATCTGCACAATTTCATTGCACCATATTATCCATTTAAAGTGCCAGTCTCTCCCATGCTGGACATATTTTTTTAGATTATGAAGACACGTAGTCCCCTTTTATTGTCATTTAGTAATGCATGTATTAAGAAATGATACATTATTTCCTCCGGTGTGATATCACAAACACAGGACAAACCAAGACTGAAAAAACTGACAAAACCACATAATTATACATGTAGTTACAAACAGCGTAACAATATGATAACTTGATGAAGAAAGTCCATGAGCACAGTAAAGTTCAAAGTCTCTCAAATGTCCCACCTCTCACGCAGATGGGAGAAGGAAGAAAAACTCTCCCTGCCATGCCGACCACAATCCGACTCTGAGTCATCCGAAAACTTCGAGCTCTGATCAGCTCTCTGACACTGAGTACAGAGTGGCATCTCTGCCGAACAATTCGACCTCCTTCTTGGTTGCCAAAAGCAGGCAAGGCCGGGGACTTTGAGGCCTACCCTCCGAAAGATTCCTGACCACGCAGTAACGTCAGCAGCGGACGGGCGTTTCAGAAATTTCTCCAGATGTTCCTCTGTGCTTTCACGTCCATTCTCCATCAAATCAAAATTGTCCACGCCCCCTATTTAACAGATACGATATCAGTATTTGTCAAGTTCTTAAGAATTTTGTACTTTTTAAAGACATCATCTTTACCTCTTAGAGTCATAGAACACTACAGGACACAAGTAAGCCCTTTGGTCTGTCTAGTCTGTGCCAAACTATTATTCTGCCTCATCCCATTGACCTGCACCGGGACCATAGCCCTCCATACCCCTCCCATCCATGTGCTTATACAAACTTCTTTTACATTTTGGAATCAAACCCACGTCCACCACCTGCACTGGGAGCTCTTTCCAAACCCTCACCACCCTCTGAGTGAAGAAATTCTCCTTCAGTTTCCCCTTAAACATCTCACGTTTCACCCTTAACCCATGACCTCTAGTTGTTGTCTTACCCAACCTCAGTGGAAAAAGCCTGTCTCTACCACTCATAATTTTGTATATCTCCCCATGCGCCAGCCCACTATCAGAGGAATCAGTCTGGTGAACCTCTGTGGTACTTCTTCCATTGAAAGCATATCCTTCTTTGCACATGAAGACCAGGCCTCTACACCATGTTCCAGATGTGATTGTAACAGAGCCCTATATCATCTAAGTCATTGATACTTACCTACTGCCCGTTATTTCTCTGGTGTTTAAGGTAGCGATGAAGATCCTCCATCTCTGGTGGTGCTCAGGGCTTCCTTCATTGCGTCAATAGCTTCCTGTCGGTTTTCACTACTGTCAGTCATGCAAGTTCCAGCTGGAGACTCAGGAATACTGTCACACTCAGAAGTAGAAGGATTCTTCAGTGCTGTTTCTGTAACAATTTTGTTTTACCAGTCAGGATTGTTGGCACTGAGCTGAATCCCTGAACCTGGAACTGGTGGACCACTCTTAATTTGTCCTCTATCCTTTGACCTCTTTGACCCTACCAAGAGCCAAAGCATAAAGCCTATACATAAAGCCCCAGGTCACTAAGATATGCAAGCCTCCAAACCACGACAAGGTTGTAGTCCACTTGGAGGAAAGTAATTGATGCAGATTGGAAAAACCTGTGACCTAGTGCCCCTCCTTTTTCCCATGGTCCACTCTCCTCTCCTATCAGATTCCTTCTTCTTCAACCCTTTATCTTTTCACCTATCACCTCCCGGCTTCTTACTTCATTCCGCCCTTCTCCACCCACCTACCTTCCCCCTCACCTGGTCTCACCCATCACCTGCCAGATTGTGCTTCTTTCCTTCCCCCACATTTCTTATTCTGGTTTCTTCCCCCTTTCTTTCCAATCCTGATGAAGGGTCTCAGCCCAAGATGTTGACTGTATACTTCGCTTCGTAGATGCTGCTCGGTTCCTCAAGCATTTCATCTGTGTTGCTCTGGATTTACAGCATTTGCAGAATAACTTCAGTTTATTTTTAACCCTCTTCTTTGCCGGTTAACCAACCCTCAATGTTTATTCTCCAAAATTGTGCACTTACTTAAATCCTGTACAGGTTTCCCCCGCCATCCGAAGGTACAGTGTTCCTATGAAATGGTTCATAAGCCGAAATGTCATAAAGGTCATAAAGCAAAGAAGCAATTACCATTTATTTATATGGGAAAATTCTGTGAGCATTTGCAGACCCAAAAATAACCTACCAAATCATGCCAAATAACACATAAAGCCTAAAATAACAGTAACATATAGTAAAAGCAGGAATAATATGATAAATACACAGCCTATATAAAGTAGAAGTACTTTTCCACAATCATTACTGAACTGTTCTCCGTAGCGAAAATCTCATGCAAGTGCTGTCGGCAAAAACCAAGCGCTCTTCAGTAACCTTTAAGCTATGAAGTTGCCAAATCATACCAAATAACACGTAAAAATACACAGCCGATATAAAGTAGAAATAATGTATGTACACTGTAGTATCACTTACCGGAATTGGGAAAGCGCGGAGCACACTGGTGATGGTGTGTTGGATTTGTCAGAGTTTGGGTGGTGCAGTGGCCCCCACCCTCCAGGCCGCCGACCGATACATTGCCGCGAAGCACGCAGGGGTCCAGTGGTAGCCGGAAGGCACACAGCACATCTTTAAGAAAAAAGCCGAAATAAACATGCTAATTAATTAGGTGCCGCCTGACACGTAATTGTCGGCCCAGATCAGTGCCGATTGCCGATTGCCTCGCCTCTGATCTGGGCTGACATTTATGTGTGGAGCGGCACCTAATAACTAGCATGTTTATTTCGGCTTTTTTGTTAAAGATGTGCTGTGTGCCTCCCGGCTACTGCTGCATTCTCCACAAATCGGTATCTGTCCATGGCCCGTGGGTTGGGGTGGTGGGACACTGGGGTATCATCTTGTCGTCTGTTTCCATTAGAGCAGACGGCTCAACTTCTCCTATGACTGGCCGCCTCGATGTCGAAGGTCAAGGTTCGTCGTCTGCTGTGGCTGATGTGGAAGGCTTGCTTGACTGCTGAGCCTCGCGCATTTTTCTATCATACAGTTCTTTGTAAGGACTCAAACCATCTTGCAAATATCCCCTATACCTACGTACCCTTTCAAAATTAAAGTCGTACTTTATCATTGCAGCGAAAATCTCACACAGTTGCTTCACGTTCATTTCGCTACTGCATTCGGTTTCGATTGTTATCCTTTCCTCTTCCAATTGCATCAGCTCTTCATCTATCAGTTCTTGGTCATGCAATGCCAAAACCTCTTCAACATCATCTTCGTCAGCTTCCACAAGCCAAACTCACGTTGTCCTTACTTCGATCACCACGATCAAAACGCTTAATTATGTCTAGTTTTACGCTAAGTGTAACACCCTTACGAGCTCTTTCAGGCTTTTCCAATACCTCAGAACTCATCTTGCAAACGGCTTCTCACAGGCACGCGTTAAAGCAATGCTGTTCCGAATCCGGGGGAGAGCGGCTGCTCGGGGCGTGCCCTGCCTTTTATCGCGCGCTAATTTCTTTCGTAACAGTGAAAACACCTTCTGTTAGTGAAAACAGGGTACTAATGTAGGTCTTTTGTAACAGTGAGGTTTTGTAAAGTGAACGTTCGAAAAGCAGGGGACACCTGTATGTCCCACATGGGAGACATTGGCACTTTAAATCGATAAGCTAATCCAATGAAATTGTGCAGAGTGTCTAAATGATGGTTTCTGCAAATTGTACAGAATAGTTGTCCACCTACCCTGATTAGCACATCTGCGATTCTTCACGTGCTCTCGATCTCCTCATCTGCAATACTTCTTCACATACTCATTCTTCTGAATTCCAGTGAGTAGAGACCCAGAGCCATCAAATGCTCCTCATATGACAAGCCTTTCAATCCTGGAATTATTTTCGTGAACCTCCTTTGAACCCTCTCCAAAGTCAGCACATCCTTTATTAAATAAGGGGCCCAGAACTGCTCATAATACTCCATGTGAGGCCTCACCTATAGTGAGCTAATCAATTTCATTAATTTTGTCTCCAACTTCCACCCTACCCTTAAATTCATTTGGTCCATTTCTGATACCTATTTCTCCTTTCTTGATCTCTCTGTTTTGGAGACTGACTGTGTGCTGACGCCTTTTATAAACCTGATTCCCACGGCTGTCTTGACTGTACCTCTTTCTATCATGTTACCTGTAAAAATGCTTTTCCCTTTTTTCAGTTCCTTCGTTTCCACTGTACCTGTTCCCAGGATGAGGCTTTCTGTTCCAGAGCATCAGAGATGCTCTCCATCTTCAAAGAAAGGGGATTCCCTTCCTCCACCATTGATGTTGCCCTCACCGGCATCTCCTCCATTTCCTGGATATCCGTGCTAACCCCATAGTCCCACTGTCTTAACAGTAATATAATTTCTCTTGTGCTTACCTACCACCCTAGGAGCACATCATTCTTTGCAACTTCTGCCATCTTCAATGGGATCCTACCATTAAACACATCTTTACTTCCCCCCACTTCCTGCTTTCTGCAGGGATTGCTCCGTAGGTGATTCTCTTGTTGATTCGTCCCTTCCCATAAATCTCCGTCCTGGCACATATCCCTGCAATTATTGAATTGAATTGACTTTATTTCTACATCCTTCACATACATGAGGAGTAAAAATCTTTATGTTACGTCTCAGTCTAAATGTGCAGTGTGGAGTTTATAGTAATTTGTAATAAACAGTATGTATAACAGGACAGTTAATATAACAGAGATACAATTGTATTAGCAAGAATTAATCAGTTTGATGGCCTGGTGGAAGAAGCTATCCCGGAGCCTGTTGATCCTAGCTCAAATAATAATGAAGCAATCTGCAGAGACATCACCCTGACACAGTGGGATCAAGAAAACAACCTCTAGCTCAATTACAAGTGAGAGAAATGCTACACCTACTCATTTACCTCCTTCCTCACTTCCATTCAGGGCCTCAAACAGTCTTTCCAGGTGAGGCAATACTTCACCTGTGAATCTGTTAGGAGTCATCTTTTATATCCGATGCGGCCTCCTCAACATTGGTGATACCAGACTTAATTTGGGGATCACTTTGTCAAGCACCTCTGTTCCATCTGCCAAAAGTGGAATTTCCCAGTGGAAAACCATTTTAATTTCTATCCCTATTCCCGTTCCAACATGTCGGTCCGTGGCCTCCTCTTCTGCCACGATGAGGCCTCTCTCAGGATGGAGGAGAAACACCTCATATTCCAGCCTCCAACTGATGGCATGAACATCAATTTTTCCTTCTGGCAACACACACAAAAGTTGCTGGTGAACGCAGCAGGCCAGGCAGCATCTCTAGGAAGAGGTACAGTCGACGTTTTGGGCCAAGACCCTTCGTCAGGACTAACTGAAAGAAGAGTTAGTAAGAGTGTGTTGCTTGAAATTCCAGCATCTGCAGATTTCCTTGTGTTTTCTCTTGTTTGTTCTTTCCCCCTCCTCCTTCCCTCTTCTTCTATTCCCCACTCTGGCCTCTTACCTCTTCTGCTCACCTGCCTAATGATCTGGCTTCACCAATCACCTTCTATCTATCCTCCTTCCCACCCCCTCCCCATGTTTTTATTTTGCATCTTCCCCCTTCCTTTCCCATCCTGCAGACAGGTCACGGCATGAAGCGTCGACTATTTATTTATTTTTATAGATGCTGCCTGACTTGCTCAGTTCTTCCAGCGTTTTGTGTGTGTTGCTCTGGATTTATCAGCAATCTGCAAAATCTCTTGTGTTTCTCATTAGGGCTACCGGCCTTAAATTGATGCTGATCTGGAGTCAGCTGCGGCAAATCCCATCTCCTTGATGTTTGTTCACTAGTTTCTTCCAGTTATTTTCTAACTTTTTAAATTTTCAAGAACAGTGCAGAACAGTTCCTTTCTGTCCGAACTGCCCGGCCACCCAGCTATTTAAACCTAGCCTGATTGATTGGTTGTCTAGCCTTATCACAAAGCAATTTACAATAACCAATTACCTTACTAACTGGTATATCTTTGGACTGTGGGAGGAAACCAGAGCACCCAGAGGAAACACACGTTCATCATGGGAAGGACTTACAACTTACAGACAGCATTGGAATTGGACTCCAAACTCTAACGCCTCGAGCTGTGTCCTGCTAACCACTATGCTACCGTGACACTTTCATGTTTTTTTTAAAAGTGTTTTTTGATGCTTTGTTATACATTATTGATGTTTTTACTCTGCCTGACCATATGTATGCTGCAGGGATGTGCAGGGAATATGGAGCATATGGATGCATAATTCTGCTGGTTTTCCCAAATCCAGATGTTTATCTGCAAGGTGGACAGCTTTACTGACAAATCAAATACATCTTAAAGAAAAATTTTAATGGCAAAACAGTGCAAATCAGCTGTATCTTTCTGCAAAAATATTAATCTATCATTAATCTTTTAACACCCCAATGAACACGTTTTAAAAATTTTTTTTTGTGCCTGGGGAGTAATTATTATCACAGCTTGGTTCTTTTCTGGGCTTTTTATGGAAATAAGGCAACAGACATTGGAGGCTTTTCAGGCACTAATTGTTTAAAGCTGTTTGTTTGCAAGGTTAATGTCCCTTCGAGGTAAAATATTTTTCATGCTGCAGCTGACTCTACAGCACTAAAACGCTCACAGTGTTTCCAGTTGCTCTTTCATACTTAGTCAACCCACCCCCAGCTAATTTTTCTTTCCCTTGCATGTTGCCATTTGATCTCTATGTATTTTGGTTTTGCTTTCCTTTTTTTTAGTGGACCACAGAAAAGATTGCCCTGTTTTCATTTATTTTTGGAAATATTTATATCATGACTTGATTACAGGCTTAGAGTTGTAATTCCATTAACACACTTCCTGTCCCTAAACTGCATCTTCTTGTGACTAATGGGTGGGTGGCAGATTGAGGGAGAGGGAACTGGCAGACAACTGAAGCGATGACGTGTGTTGATGAAATTCCCCCTTTGTTCTGATCTTTTTCTTTCTCTCTGCTTTTCTTTGCAGGTCTTCACAAAATCGATAATTTTGCCGACAAAAGGCCGCTTCTTGGTGTGTGCAAAAGCACAGGATCAGCGGGGTGAGAGGAAACATGTTTGTCAAAAATGTAAACCAGATGCGGCGTAGTTGGGATGGGGGTGGGAGGTTGGAAAGAATTTTCCTTCTCCAGCAGCAGCATTTGCAAATGTTGAAGAATAAAATGTGCATCACGCCAATGAGCATTTGATGGCACTAAGTCATATTCGCTGGAGTTTAGAAGAATGGGGGGTGGGGGGGAATCTCATTGAAACCTATCAAATATTGAAAGGCCTAGATAGAGTGGATGTGGAGTATATGTTTCCTATAGTGGGAGAGTCTAGGACCAGAGGGCACAACCTCAGAATAGAGGGACTTTGAAACAGAGATGAGGAGAAATTTCTTTAGCCAGAAGATAGTGAATCTGTGGAATTCATTGCTGTGGAGGCCAAGCTATTGGGTATATTTAAAGCAGAGTTTGATAGGTTCTTGATTAGTAAGGGTGCCTATGGGGAGAAGGCAGAAGAATGGGGTTGAGGGGGATAATAAATTAGCCATGATAGAATGATGGAGCAGTCTTGGTGGGCTGGATGGCCTAAATCTACTCCTATGTGTTATGGTCTTATGTAGACTATGGGTGAGAGCAGTAGTACTGAACTATCAGCCCTTGTGGTTAGTAAGACATGCAAGTACCTTTCCTTTGCGATTAGATTAGCTTATATGTCACATTACATTGAAACATAAAGTGAAATGGGTTCTTTGCTTCAATGACCAACATGGTCTGAGGATGTGCTGGGGGCATCCTTCAAGTGTTGCCCAATCCTCCACGTCAACAAGACAAAGGAGATGATTATCGACTTTCGGAAAACTCACATCATTCACACCCCTCTTCACTTGGGCGCACGGCAGTGGAAACTAAGGGCAGTTTCAGACTCCTGGGAGTGCACATCTTGCACAACCTCTCATGGTCCCAGATCACAACCTCCACAATCAAGAAAGCTCACCAAGCCTCTACTTTCTGAAGTGGCTTAAGAGAGCTGAACTACGTACATCTATACTCATGACCTTCAAGTGCAATTGAGAGCATCTTAAGTGCATTACAGTGTTGTACAGAAACTGCTCTGCAATGGACGGGAGGGCTCTATAATGGGTAGTTAAGACTGCCCATTGCATCACTGGCATTAGTCTACCTGCCATCAAGATAAACAGAAAGATGCTGGGAAAAGGCTCCCACTTGCCCTGCTCATGGACTATTTATCCCACACCCATCAGGGAAGAGGATATGCAGTGTCCATCCCAGGACTACTAGACTTAAAAACAGTTACTTCCCCCAAGCTGATTAGCACCTCCTCCCACAAACCCACCCCACCACACCCTCCAACATCACTACTTTATCCTTTCCTTATCTACAGACACTCCTGTACCTAGTGTCACTTTATGTACATACAATCAGTCTGTGTATATGAGATAATCATATGTATTTGTATTTATTGTTTTTTTTATTATGTTCTTTATGCTTATTGTGGTTTTTTTAATGCTGCATCAGATCCAAAGTAACGATCATTTTGTTCTCCTTTGTACTGACAAATGACAATAAGCAATATTGGATCTTGAATGTTCTGGCACCAACATAGCATGCCCACAACCCACTAACCTTAACATGTACCGTACATCTTTGGAAGGTGGGAGGAAACTGGAGCACCCAGAGGAAACCCACACAGTCATGGGGAGAACTGTCCTCATAGACAGCGGTGAGAATTGAACCCATATCTTACAGCTGACATGGTAAAGTGTGATGCTACCATGCCACTGGTACATTCAGGGATTCACACGAGCAAATACTTAATGATTTTTGTAAGTGCAGTAAAAGCCAGATTTTATTTTGTACATTTTTCCAGTGATTCCTCTGTATAACAATTTACTAGAAATTTTAATTATTTTGTGTAATTTCACGAATGAAGGAGAAGAGACATGTGATTCTGTTGGAATTAAAAGTACATAATAAAGAGGCCTATCTAGCCATTAAGTAAAAGCATGAAATGAGCTTGATTTCAAGTACCATCACTGTTCCCTCTAAGCTGTGCATAAAATGCACAAAGACTTTATTGCTGCCCAGCTGGAAATTTCTTTTATATAATGTTAATATAATTTTGAAATTATGCTAATACAATTGTGAAATACCATGTAATTAATTGTGCTGATGAATATAATCCATACATTTTCTAAATAATAATTCTATCATTAACTTTGAAAAATTTTAGAGCTTCAATGTACTTACATTGTCAGTGTTTCAAGTTACAACACTGTTACAAATTGTAACAATAAACACTGAATGGAAGTCAGTAGCTCACTGTTAATAAATCGCCTGCCTGCTGATAGTTGGTGCTATCTAGTTAAAACATTTTACTTTTGCCATTGTGCCTCTCAGTTGTTTTGACTGCCTGACATCACTTAATTGTGTTGTGAGTTGTGGTTTGTGTTTGATGTGCATATTATATAAAAAACATACAAAGTCCTGTGAATTTTTAGGCCGTATACAAATTTCCTGCTCAGACTAATGGTTGGTCTGCACAGCTGTAAAAAGAAATTAGAGGGAAAGTAAGGATCTCCATATCCTTTCAAACTTATGATGTTCATCTAAAATAGTGACTAAACCTGCCAACCTCTTCGGTGTTGAGAATTCATTTGCAGACCTCTGAATAAGTAATTTAGCACCATCTCAATTTTAAATAGCGGCCATCATCAGTCCTGAAATAATGGATTTATTGTTGTTTAATTATTTTCTTGACAAGATAAATCACAAGACCAGGATAAAATATATTTTGGGTTGTGAAAGCAATCTGTTCATTATTTTATTTCCTTTCTGCCTGCTGGTGGGTGCCAAATCCTGGAGATTTACTAACACTGTATCATTGTTTACAATAGAAAAAAAGGAATGAATAAACAAAGGTTAGTTGGCCAAATTTAACTGGTGGGCAAAGTATTGTGGGACAGGAGGGAACATACAGGTTCAAAATTAGCATTCACAATCAGTAATTTGTTTAAGGGGACTGCTGTGTCTCACAAACTTGAATGAAATTTTTGGGGAGGCATTGTGTGTGGTGTTTGAGATGGGATATTTGATAGAGCGCAAATGGATACTATTAACAGATCAGAATCAGGTTTATTATCACTGGCATACAGTATGTTATGAAATTTGTTTTTTTATGGCAATATAGGTCAAGACATAAACATTACTATAAGTTAGAAAAATGCAGTAAATATAGTCATAGTCATACTTTATTGATCCCGGGGGAAATTGGTTTTTGTTACAGTTGCACCATAAATAATTAAATAGTAATAAAACCATAAATAATTAAATAGTGATATGTAAATTATGCCAGGAAATAAGTCCAGGACTAGCCTATTGGCTCAGGGTGTCTGAGCCTCCAAGGGAGGAGTTGTAAAGTTTGATGGCCACAGGCAGGAATGACTTCCTATGATGCTCTGTGCTGCATCTCTGTGGAATGAGTCTCTGGCTGAATGTACTCCAGTGCCCACCCAGTACATTATGTAGTGGATGGGAGACATTGTCCAAGATGGCATGCAACTTGGACAGCATCCCCTTTTCAGACACCACTGTCAGAGAGTCCAGTTCCATCCCCACAACATCACTGGCCTTACAAATGAGTTTGTTGATTCTGTTGGTGTCTGCTACCCTCAGCCTGCTGCCCCAGCACACAACAGCAAACATGATAGCACTGGCCACCACAGACTCGTAGAACATCCTTAGCATCATCTGACAGATATTAAAGGACCTCAGTCTCCTCAGGAAATAGAGAGGGCTTTGACCCTTCTTGTAGACAGCCTCAGTGTTCTTTGACCAGTCTAGTTTATTGTCAATACATAGTGCAAAAGAGGAATAGCAAGGTAGTTTTCATGGACATTCAGAAGTCTGATGGTGGTAGGGAAAAAGCTGTTCCTAAAACATTCAGTGGGCATTTTCATGCTCCAGTACCTCCTCCTGGATAGTAGTAAAGAGAAGATGGAATATCCTGGGTGGTGAGGGTCTTTCATGATGGATACCACTTTCTTGAGGCACCACCTTTTGAAGATGTTAGGGGAGTTTGTGCTCGTGAAGGAGCTGGAAAAGTCTATAACCCTCTGCAGCCTCTTTTGATTCCTGTGCATTGGAGCCTCCATAGCAGGTGATGATGTAACCAGTCAGAATGCTGTCCATGGTGCATCTGTAGAAATTTGCTAGAGCCTTTGGTGACCTACCAAATCCCCTCAGATAAAATATAGCCGCTGGCATGTCTTCTTCATGATTGCATCAGTGTGTTGGACCCTGGATAGATCCTCTGAGATGTTGATGCCCTGGAACTTGAGGGTGCTCACCTTTTCCATCGCTGTCCCCTCAATGTAGACGTGTGTGTTCTCCTGACTTCCCCTTCCCACAGTCAATTCCTTGGTTTTGCTGACGTTGAGTGCAAAGTTGTAGTTGCGATACCACTCTTCCAGCCAATCATTCTTGCTTCTGTATGCCTCCTTATCACCATCTGATATTCTGCCAATAACAGTGGTGGCATTGGTGAACTTATGGATGCTATTTGACTGTACCTAGCCTTCAAAGTCATGAGTGTAGAGAGCGTAGAGTAGTAGGATAAGCATGCATCCTTGAGGTGCCTCTATGTTGATTATTAGTGAGGAGGAGATGTTATTACAGATCTGCACTGACTCTGGTCTCCTAATGTGGAAGTCGAGGATTCAGGTGTAGATGGAGGTGCAAAGGCCCAGGTTTTGAAGCTTGTTGAGATAATAATGAGGGGATGATGGTGTTAAATGCTGTGCTGTAATCGATAAAACATCAGCCTGGTGTACATATTGCTGTTGTCCATATGCTCCAAGGTTGAGTGAAGAGCTAGTGAGATTGTTGTGTCTGCTGTAGACCTACTGTGGTGGTAGGCGAATTGCAGTGGGTCCAGGTCCTTGCTCAGGGAGGAGTTAATTTTAACTATGAACAACCCCTCAAAGCATTTCATTAGGTAAGTGTGAGTGCTACTTGGTGATAGTTGTTGAGGAAGCTCATCCTTTTCTTCTTGGGCACTGAAATAATTGATGCCCTTTTGGAAGAATTGAAAAACTGCATGGCTGGCTTTGCAAGTTTGCCTCAGATGACTGCCTTTTATTTCCAGTTGTACATACAACAGATTAGGCAACATCCATGGAGAAAGAGAGAGACAGGATTAATGATTTTCATCAAAAACATTTCAGCAGCACACATTGTTACACCTTGTTCAAGGAGGGAATGACAAGGTTAGTGCATTGGGAATCTGACCTTCTACTGGTGTGCTGATCTTGTGCTGGTACGAATGTTAGATTTATACACAGTGCAGATACCATGTTTAAATCCACAGTATATAACTCATTTTAATACAAAGTTTTTTTTTGTGTATATTATTGTACTGTGCAAAGTAATGCTGAACTTTGATTAAGCTTGCTTGCAGTTTCATAATTGAGGCACTGTAGCGTAGTGGTTAACATAACACCATTACAATGCCAGTGATTCAGGTTCAATTCCGTCACTTGGAGTTATCTTTGTACATTCTCCCTGTAACTGCATCAGGGTGCTCTGGTTTCCTCCCACATTCTAAAGATGCATGGATAGGGCTAGTGAGTTTTGGGCATGCTATGTTGGTACCGCTTGCAGGCTGTCTCCAGCACGTCCTCGGACTGTGTTGGTTGTTGATGCAAAACAATCCACTTTGCTCTATGTTTTGATGTACATGCAATGAATAAAGCTAAACTATAAAAACATCTTTTTTTGGCAATTATGTTGCATAAACTGTCAGAATTACAAACAGTGATAACAAATTATATACTTTGGGAGAAAGTGCTGTTTATACTGAATCCTGCAGACTATTAGCATTGCTATAACCACACAGAGAAAAATGTGCTTTTAGGGAGCTGAGTTATTTTTCTCATCATCAAGGTACTTGACCAATTTTAGATGAAAGGAATTCTAGCAGAATTGTGATCAAAGGAAAACTGTTCTGTGGCTGGAATAATGCTGGGCGTACCAAATCATGGTTATGGTTGTCAAAGACCATTCATAGCATCCTCAGGACATAACTGCTGAAGTACTTGAGGATAATTCCTTGTAATTTTAGGAAGAATCCTTTCTTGATAATTCTATAGTGTTCATTCGTAACTCTGGGTAATGAAGTAAACCATGTCAACCTAATGCAAATAGTCCTGGCCAATGTTACTAAAACAGAATGGCTGTTCACTTATTTCATTGCTGTTTGTGAGATGTTGAGTTAATTGCTTGCCCCATCTCATATATAGAGATGCTTACATTGATTGAAAGTGAAATTGATTCAATTTACAAAATTTTATAGATAGAGTGGATGTAGAGAGAATGTTTCGAGTACTGGGGGAATCTAGGACCAGAGAATTGATTCGGGTGCTGAGCCAGACCCCCTGTACCTATAAAAAGGGGCCAAATGAGTGTATGTTTGTGAGTCTGTTGCTGCTGTAGCCATCTACTTCAAGATTCAACTTGTTCTGCATGCAGAGATACACTTCTGCACACCACTGTTGTAAAGTGTGGTTATTTGAGTTATTGTCTCCTTCCTGTCAGCTTGAACCAGTCTGGCCTTTCTCCTCTGACTGCTCTCATTAACAAGGTAGAACTACTACTCACTGGATTTTTTTTTTTGTTTTTTTGCACCATTCTCTATAAAATATGGAGACTGTTGTGTGTAAAAATCCCAGGGGATTAGCAGTTCTGAGGTACTGAAACCACCCCACCTGGCACTCCATCTTTGACCATTCCATGGTCAAAGGCACTTAGATTACGTTTTTTTCCCAATTCATTTATTTCATCTGAACAAAGTCTGAACCTCTTAACCACGTCTGTGTGCTTTTATGCATTGAGTTACAGCCACATGATTGGTTGATTAGAAATTTGCATTAATAAGCAGTGTTACCTAATAAGGTGGCCACTATCTCACTGGCAGTAGTGTGAAATTGTGGATACAGTTTGTACATGTAGTCTATATTTTTAAGAATAAAAAGAAAACATACTGAATTATTTCTAGATCTTTCTGTCTCTGTCTCTGGAGACAGCTTATCCACTGATGTCTACTATAAGCCTACTGACTCTCACAGCTATCTGGACTATTCCTCTTCTCACCCTGCCTCTTGCAAAAACGCCATCCCCTTCTCGCAATTCTTCCGTCTCCGCTGCATCTGCTCTCAGGATGAAGCTTTTCATTCTAGGATGAGGGAGATGTCTTCCTTTTTTAAAGAAAGGGGCTTCCCTTCCTCCACTATCAACTCTGCTCTTAAACGCATCTCCCCCATTTCACGTATATCTGCTCTCACTCCATCCTCCCGCCACCCCACTAGGAATAGGGTTCCCCTGGTCCTCACCTACCACCCCACCAGCCTCCGGGTCCAACATATTATTCTCCGTAACTTCCGCCAGCTCCAACGAGATCCCACCACTAAGCACATCTTTCCCTCCCCCCCCTGCATTCCGCAGGGATTGCTCCCTACGCAATTCCCTTGTCCATTCGTCCCCCCCATCCCTCCCCACTGATCTCCCTCCTGGCACTTATCCGTGTAAGTGGAACAAGTGCTACACATGCCCTTACACTTCCTCCCTTACCACCATTCAGGGCCCCAAACAGTCCTTCCAGGTGAGGCAACACTTCACCTGTGAGTCGACTGGGGTGATATATTGCGTCCGGTGCTCCCGATGTGGCCTTTTATATATTGGCGAGACCCGACGCAGACTGGGAGACCGCTTTGCTGAACATCTACACTCTGTCCGCCAGAGAAAGCAGGGTCTCCCAGTGGCCACACATTTTAATTCCACATCCCATTCCCATTCTGACATGTCTATCCACGGCCTCCTCTACTGTAAAGATGAAGCCACACTCAGGTTAGAGGAACAACACCTTATATGCCGTCTGGGTAGCCTCCAACCTGATGGCATGAACATGGACTTCTCTAACTTCCGCTAAGGCCCCACCTCCCCCTCGTACCCCATCTGTTACTCATTTTTATGCACACATTCTTTCTCTCACTCTCCTTTTTCTCCCTCTGTCCCTCTGAATATACCTCTTGCCCATCCTCTGGGTCCCCCCCCCTTGTCTTTCTTCCCAGACCTCCTGTCCCATGATCCTCTTGTATCCCCTTTTGCCTATCACCTGTCCAGCTCTTGGCTCCATCCCTCCCCCTCCTGTCTTCTCCTATCATTTTGGATCTCCCCCTCCCCCTCCAACTTTCAAATCCCTTACTCACTCTTCCTTGACGAAGGGTCTCGGCCTGAAACGTCGACTGTACCTCTTCCTAGAGATGCTGCCTGGCCTGCTGCGTTCACCAGCAACTTTGATGTGTGTTGCTTGAATTATCTCTTTTAGCCTTTTGAAAATGTTTCAAAGTGCTTTAGGTGTAAATACAATAACTATGTTGTGTTCAGCATTCTCCCAGTGTTATCAGATTCAGATGACATTAATCCATTTCTGGGGTGTTGGTTGAGGTAGGAATGCTTTCTGAAACACCAGGAACACCGTAGGATTTTTATTTGAATGTTTAAAGATACATCCATAGAATGACATTTCTGATGGTGCATCCAGTCTCCAATAGGTGTGGAATGTTGATTTGGATAAGTTTAATTGTCATTCAGCCGTACGTGAAAACACATGGATACAGCTGAATGAAATAGCATTACTCTGGGGCAAAGGTGCAAAACATTACCAACAGACATGCACAGCACAAGGCACATATAGGATAGCAAGCACATAAAAGATAGCAGTAAAAAAAATCTTGCCCAGGTCCCTGAGTCCATGAATGTTGCAGCAGTCTGTAGTCAAAAACAATACAGTTTGTCTTCTGCTGGGTGAAGACTGGGGGAACAGCACTGACTCCAGTAGGGATGCCGCTTCACACCACCTCCAGCACTCCGGTGGAGTGCCCGACTCTGACACCTCTCCCTGGGTGGCTGCAAACAGGCAACACTGCAGCATGAGGCATAGTCCTTGCTACGACCGAGGCCATGCTACTCCCTCACCATCTGCCAATAAACCAATGAATTGGACTTGTAGCATTCCACACCACCGTTGTCCAACAGGATCTTGCGATCGCAAGAAAAGTGACTGAGTCAATCACTCGCTGTTAGACTGCAGAGCTTCTTTGTGCACCAACACTGAGGCAGCACCACTATCTACACCATGTCTAGCTCCTTCAGTTTGTCTGCTGATGAGCATCTTGCTGACCTGCAGTACTGTAAGTTCTTGAAATTGTAAAAAAATCCCTTTTCAAAAAGACAATATCACTTTTGTAGAAGTTGAGTGCACCACCATCTTACTGGATGTCACCACATAAAGTGCAGAAGTAAGAACAGATGATGCTGGACGCAGTCAGCAGGTCAGGGAGCACCTGTGGAAAGAGAAACCACATTGATGGTTCTGGTCCAAGATCTTTCATCAGAATAGGAAAGGATCCGGGATTAAATCCATGACAGAGATATTTTGTTAGGATCTTTGGAATAAGTAATCTTTCCTAGCTTCACACAATGGAGGAGTGAAAAGTGAAAAACAATAGCAGAGGTTACTGAACTGGTAAAATTAGGTTACTTTTAAAATGAGACAAAGAAAGCATCAAGTTGAGGCCTTTGGTGCTAACAGAGCAATGAAGAATAGGAGAACGGGTACATAGGTATGGGGAAAATACACTGAAGTTCAGAGGTCCAAGGGCTGGAAGATGTCTGATCAGGATGCCAGTCCTTATGAAGGGTCTTGATCTGAAACGTCGACTGTTTATTCCTCGCATGGATGCTGTCTGACCTGATAGTTTCTCCAACATTTTGTGTTTATTACTTTGAATTTCCATTATCTGCAGAATTTCTTGTTTTTAATGCTGAAAGATGCATGCTAAGGTGCAAGGTTAGCAGAAGCTGCAAGTTCACCCCAGCAGCCTGCCCTTCTACTCCCTTTCTTTCTCCTGTGCTTACTTGTTCTTTCCTTTAAGTTCTTCAGTGAATTTAATCTGAACTACATTTTGTGGCTGCAAGTTCTACAGGCTTACATCTCTCTGGCTGAAAAGATTCACCCTGAATCTCATATTGTACTCATTAGCACATTCTAAAGATGTTGAGTTGAGAAATTACAAACTATGGGTCTAAAAAGCTTTGTGTCAGGGTCGATGTCCATGTCCCAGGACTTCACTGCAGGAGTTCCTCATGACAGTATCCTAGACATAGCCATCCTCAGCTACCTCATCACTAACCTTCCTTCCATCATAAGGCCAGAAGTTGAGAGGTTTGTTGATGATTGCACAATGTATATTTCCATTTGTAGCTCCTCAGCATGTGAAGCAGCCCAAGCCTATAGCAGGACTGGGACAGCAGATACCAGATAACTATTGCACCGTATAAGTACCAACCAGTGACTATTTCCAACAAGTGAGTGTCTAACCATTTGCCATTGACATTCACTGAGATCCCCCACTGTTTCTATCTCAGGGGCGACCATTGAACAAAAATTTAACACCACCAACTATATAAGTACAGTGGTTGCAAGAACAGATCGGAGGCTGGATATCTTTGGTGAGTTTCTCAGCTTCTGCCATCCCAAGATCATGCACCATTTATAGGGCACAAGTCAGGTGTGTGAAAGAAGCTCTCCACTTGGATGAGTACAGAACCAGCATTTCGCAGAATGTCAGTACCCTCAAGGATGAAGCAGCTGAGTTCATTGACGTCCCATCAACCATCCTAAATATTCACTCCCTATTCCACAAGTGCACATTGGATTCAGTGTGTACAACCTATAAAATCCACTGCAATCTTTTGACAGCAACTTGCATGACTTCTATCACAGAGGCAGCAGGTGGATCAGAACACTGATACTTGCAAGTTCCCCTCCAAGCTGCACACCATCTGGATTTGGAATTGTAACACTGATCAGTCTTTGTCACTGGGTCTAAATCCTAGAAATCCCTACAATAGTACAGTGCAAGCATGCATTAGGGTTTGCATCTTCTCTAGGGCTTTTAGGGATGGGTAAGAAAAACTGATCTTGAGAATGAATCGAAAAGAAATCTGAAGCACATGATATTGCAGAGTCTGCTAAGAAAACAAACAAAGTTTAATGTTTTATTTAAAAATAAAGGCAAAGGTTCACAGATTTCATTTGAGCATTTAGCCTAAATTCTAATGTCCTGATATATTTTCCAACATGAAGAAATTTTACCCAGTGCTATTATTGCAATGTGATTTTTTTCACCATTACTTTGATATTAATTTACACAGCTGATATATTATTTCAATTCTCAAGGGTATGTACTTGGGTAATTGAATGCAGCATGGTAAATTGATATGATTGTTACAAAAGCATAAAAGATGTTGATTTTATAAATAGAAGCATTGTGTAAAGAGGCAAGGAAGTTATGCAAAACGTCTATGTGCCTTTATTAAGGTTTAGTTACAGTACTGGGTCCAATTCTAGACCTTATACTTCAGGAGAGACAACAAGGCCTTGCAATGATAGAATCATATAAGAAGAGATTTATTAGAATGGATCTCACAATGAAGCAGTTCTGATCTGCAAAAACAATAAAGAATGCATCTGCTAGTATATGATTTGACTGAAATGCCAGAATTATGGACGGTTTAGACATAGATAGGGATAAAACTCTTTCCTTTGGCAAGATAGTCTGTGCCTTGAGGACAGGGATATATAATTAGAGGGAAATGGAGATATTTTTCATTGAAAATGAAAAGGCAGAACACCTGAAGAGACCATTGTTCTTGAATGCTATAGGATCCAATCAAATGATCAGTACTAATGTAAGGTATAGGAGTCATATTTAGCTCTAACTTTATTGAGGTTTAATTATCCTTAGCTAATTCTGTGGAAACTGTTAAATGATTTGCATAGTTCACAGTGCTTTAGACAGATGTACAATGTAGTTAGGGAGTTAAGTGACAACCATATGATTAAGAAAGATTTAAAACACTAAGTAATATGAAATTCAGAAAGGCAAAGATATGACATAATATAACTGATTAAGTTTTAATTTTGTACCTCTGGCATAAAAAAAGTTGGGAACTCCTGTCCTAAGGGGTTGTCTATTGGCGGGTCCCCAGGTGGCTATAGAAGCTGATTGAGGATCCTTATCAAAGTACCTATATGTCACCTTGAGGTTCATTTTCTTGCAAGCATTTGCAGGAACATAAGGAAATACAATAGAATTTATGAAAAATCTAAGCATAAAAACAGACTGACAAACATGCAATGTGCAAAAGAAGACAAATTGTACAAATCCATTATAGATTAGAGCATTTAGTTGTTACTTCCTGAGGTCCTAGATGGCATTTAAGTATAAGCATTGGCCCTGTTATCCATTTTATTTGGTTATGCAAAACTAAAGTGACATTGTCTGTTTCAATTTTAAATACAATAGTTTTTGCAGTTTGTGCCATGTTGTCGTTTTGCTTCTCTCTAACAGTTTTTAGCTGTATAGTTCAGAAGTTCCTTCATAAGGCAACTTCCTGGATTGGTAGAACAAGATCCTAGTGACTGAAGAATCACTTACTCTCAGAAGTGGAACGGTGCAGAAGGCATCTGTAGTCAAAGGATTGAATATCTTTTTTTTTAACAAGAAGTACAATCAAAGGCCAGCATGGCAGAGCCCAAGCCAAATCTGCAACAGAAATAGGAGTCTGACTCAGCCCTTCTGTAATGCCACAGTTCCTGTTGCATTACTTTTGCTCCCTTTGTTTTAGTTGACTTCTGCCAGTTGAAGTTTATAGTGATTTATATCTCAGGCATCCGAGTCCACAATGCATTTTCATTGCTACTTGTCAATACCACGGAAGATAAAGATGAGCTTGTAGTGCCTCAGTTCCTAGAAATTACATCCAGAAAGTGGCATAATAATTAATTTGAATAGGAAACAGCCCCATAAAAGCCAAAATGTGTTTTTAATATGGGCTCTAAGGGAAGGTTCAGTTCAGTTCAATACAGTACACTACAGTGAATGAGGGGAAGTTAATTTCTGGCACAGCTTTAGACGTGGAGCTGCGGTTGAACTTTTTACCCTAATTACGCTCCTACTAATGCCTGCAGTGCTCTTGAATCAAAGTAGCCCTTCAGGCCTTGGAAAGCTTCTCATGTGGGGAGCGTTTGTTGAGGCCGGACAAAAATGTGGAATATTGTGACAGGTTTTTTTTTATAAAACTTCTCAGTTACCACCCACCTTACTTGTTGCCTACAAAAATAGATTAATTGTTTGCATCTGTACGAATTTCTCTTTGTCCTTTGCTGTAATAACTATGATTAATCAGAGAGACATGACCTTTACAGTCAGTTTAGCTTTTAAATAATTCAACTTTTTCATCATAGCACTTTAATAGATCAAACATTTCCTATCAAGTGTAGGTTATGTAAGATTTAAAGTTTAGAGTTGCTGATTTGTTTTTCAAATGAACGGAAATGTCCAGAGTGTAATTATAATTTTCATGTGTTAAGGAGGTATTTGAGTTAAGTCACCTATCTCACTTAAGCCCTTTACCTTTGGTGTTTGGATGTAGCCTGGAGAAGGAATGTTGTGAACCATGATCACTTTATTCACCTTTAAGAAACATTTCTAGCTGCAACGAAATGTTGGCAGTTTGAGGCTTTAAGAGCTTCAATTGATAGAACCGGGAAACACAGCATCAAAAGTTTTCAGAATCTCCTGCTGTGACTGTACAATGCTACAAAAACATTTACACTATCGTGGTTCTTCACTCTGTCCCATAATGACAACTACCTAGATGTGGGAACATATCAGTGAGTGTAGCAGCCCAATTCAAGTGAACAGCATGTGAACCATTTCTTTTTTTAAAATATAGACCTCTTTTTTTAATCAACAAAGTACTTCCTGTAAATAGGATTTTAATTTCTCTCAGACCAGAAGCAGTTTTTTGACCACTGCTCTTCAAGAGATTGTTTAACCTGACCAGTAGTGAACCCAGTTGTAGTGATTTGCACACTTACTTGTGCAATATCTTTAAACAGGTTTATGCAATATTTTTATATAGATTTGTGCAACATTTTCAATAAAACTAGAATCACTGAAATAGAATTTCTACCTTCCTCTCTCACTTATTATTTGCCTTGTTCACTCTGAGGGTAATGTTAATTGAGTGTTAGCCGTGAGGAGGATGCTAAGAGGATGCAGGGTGACTTGGATAGGTTAGGTGAGTGGGCAAATTCATTGCAGATGCAATTTAATGTGGATCAATGTGAAGTTATCCACTTTGGTGGCAAAAACAGGAAAACAGATTATTATCTGAATGGTGGCTGATTAGGAAAAGGGGAGGTGCAACGAGACCTGGGTGTCATTGTACACCAGTCATTGAAAGTGCTCATGCAGGTACAGCAGGCGGTGAAAAAGGCGAATGGTATGCTGGCATTTATAGCAAGAGGATTCGAGTACAGGAGCAGGGAGGTACTACTGCAGTTGTACAAGGCCTTGGTGAGACCACACCTGGATTATTGTGTGCAGTTTTGGTCCCCTAATCTGAGGAAAGACATCCTTGCCATAGAGGGAGTACAAAGAAGGTTCACCAGATTGATTCCTGGGATGGCGGGACTTTCATATGATGAAAGACTGGATCGACTAGGCTTATACTCGTTGGAATTTAGAAGATTGAGAGGGGATCTTATTGAAACGTATAAAATTCTAAGGGATTGGACAGGCTAGATGCAGGAAGATTGTTCCCGATGTTGGGGAAGTCCAGAACGAGGGGTCACAGTTTGAGGATAAAGGGGAAGCCTTTTATGACTGAGATGAGGAAAAACTTCTTCACACAGAGAGTGGTGAATCTGTGGAATTCTCTGCCACAGGAAACAGTTGAGGCCAGTTCATTGGCTATATTTAAGAGGGAGTTAGATATGGCCCTTGTGGCTAAAGGGATCGGGGAGGGAGGTATGGAGAGAAGGCTGGTACAGGGTTCTGAGTTGGATGATCAGCCATGATCATACCGAATGGCGGTGCAGGCTCGAAGGGCCGAATGGCCTACTCCTGCACCTATTTTCTATGTTTCTATGTTTTTCTATAAATTTGGTTCAATTTTTAAATGTGGTTAGGCAGCCAACATGTTTGCAGAGAGGTTGGACCTTTAAATTAGAAAGCAAAAAGAAAAACGGCTGCTGAAGATCTGAAATAAAAAGGGGTGTTGGAAACTTTAACCAGATCAAATTGTATACCACAAAATTAATCAGCTTTTTAAATTATACTCTGCAGCTGAATAGTTTAGCTAATTAGTTTTAGCTGGATCCTAGTAACCTTTTTGGTGGGGTTGGACTTGAGGCTTCTGTGACTCCTGCCCGATGGTAGCTGTGAGAAGATGGCATGACCTGATGGTTGATGGTGGATGTTGTCTTCTCGGGCAACACCTCATGAAGATACTACCAGTGGTGGGGAGGGATGTGTCAATGATGTATTGGGCCGAGTTCACTACTCACTACAGCTTCTTACGTTCCTGCATGTTCAAATTACCGTACCAAACCAAGATGCAACCAGTCAGGGCAGGTTAAATAGTACACTGGTAGAAGTTTGTTCGAGTGTTTGGTGACAACCCAAACCTTCTTAATCTCCTAAGAATCTCCCAACCCAAGATCTTGAGTAGCAGCTAGTGGCTTTTTGTGTTCAATTGCTCTTATTGATGTGACATAATGTTAGAATTAGTTATCAATACTTTGGACATGCCTGCTGTTACTTTGGATTTACAGATAGACGAGAGGAAGTATTTTATTCAACTGCTTTATTGGCTAATGTCTCAGAGTTGTAATCGAAGATGTTCGAAGATTCTAAGATCACAGTGGAACTGTTGTTACAATTATAGTAATGTTTGGAAAGTTGGGTGCGTGCTGGCATTTCGACCCTCTAGAAAAATGCGTGGCATAAAACATGTTCCTAATTCAGGCTTTGGTTCTGAACTGTTTGTTGTGAAGTGTGGAGAATTGCAGTGTCAGTTAAAATAGCCAAGGAAGATGATGCTGTCACTCAGCAATGAGCAATTTAGTCACTGATGGGCTACAAGGCAAAACATTCCTTTACCGTCAAGACTCTTCTAGTGGCTTACCCATCAAGGTAATGGCTTCGTAATTGTTGCATCCAACACCAAATAATTTGGCTTTTGAAATCTTCTACTCGGAGCTGTAGCTAATTGAAAAACTTAAACCATATCTAAAATCTGGTAAAATTGCAGTGGTTTATCCACCAGTGGAATTCTTTGCCAAACGTAACATCTGAATAACTGCTGTTGACTTGTTGAAAAATGAACATGTTGTTCTGTGCTCAGTGTTGTATCCTGGTTAAGTCAACATTATTGTATGAGGGGTCTTGACCCGAAAAGTTGACTCTTCACTCTTTTCCATAGATGTAGCCTGACCGGCTGAGCTCCTACAGCACTTTGTGTGTGTTAGTCTGGATTTCCAGCGTCCGTAGAATCGCTTGTGTTTATTATTGTACAATGATTGAGTTAAAAACAACCGAAGTTGCGCAAATGTTTTGTTAGATTTTTATTAAAATTTAAGAGTACTCAATTTGAACATTTCCAGCCAGATGAGTAATAGTTGGGCACAGACTAGCTCTCTGCTGTAGTACTCTATGACTCTGTGAATGGTTCATCAGGGGACAGTACAGAAACTAAAGAAAGAATTCTTAGGATAAGATTCTCTTTTTGGCTTATTAGGGAAATTACATTTCAAATTCAAGGTGACATTTCCTTTCTTAGGTATAGTAAAATAAGAATTTTCTATCCATGCCTTCAGTGATTGTGTGGGAAGTAGACATCATGAAGGATGACTTGTTTTGGCTGTGGAGGAATTTCCAGCAGCCCCGGACCTCCTTGGTGAAGGAGCAAATATTAATGATCTGAGTGTGAAATTTAGAAGGAGCAGATCCTAATGAGATCAGCATTTCAGGGAATTTCTAGCAGCAGTGCCCTCATTATTCTGTGACCTTAGTTTTGCTCTGTTACTCTTTTAGATAGGAGTACTGAAATTTAATGGGCAATCTTTGTGACTGGCTTGGTGATTCAGTAATGAATCTGTAGTGTAAACCTAAGGAGCTGGTTTACCTTCTCCTAGTAAGGAGCGAGAAATTATTGATTTCTGAGGAATCTGCATCTCTTCTTTGAAATAACCTAATATAGGGTTTCTGTGGACTTTGCTTGTTGTAAGTCATAAGTCCAGTCTTGTCATCTGTATCAAACTATTTAAGTTTTTATTTCTGTTGCTAGAGGTGGAAGCAGAGATTCTGTCCTATTGGGAGAACATCACTATGATGGTGCCACTGCAGTTTCAGGGACCTTAAAGTTCTTGGGAAATAGAACACCAGTTTCTCTGTTTCCTCATTATTGCAGATCTACCACAGTGGTGTTTCAAAGCAAATTAGGAGTAATTTGGCCCTGAAACTGCCATGATTGGATCAATTCAATTCACTTTTATTTTGACTTCAGTGGAAAGAAAAATCAAGCTGGGTATAAACTGTTAGGCTGAACTAATTTAGTCAGTTTCCTTCAAGCAGAATTACCCCTACTAAGAACTATTAAAATCTGAAACTAATTTTTTAATATCTGTTTTTGCTCCTTTACTGATCTACTGATTCAGTTTGGTGCAAAGTAGAAATTTGAAACTGAGATTGCCTAAACCATTTCTAATTAATCTTATGTCCAGTTAAAACTCCCTTGAAACAGATCACAAAATTGTTGATTGCATACTTAATTATTTACTTAAGCCCATCCTCCCCACTGGGGCACAGACCGCTGGCAGCAGCTTGCCAGAGTCCTCTGTCCTGAACCAAAGGTTGATTGGCCCTGTGCCTTTCGCTTTCACTGCACGATTTCATATGTCTTCTAGGCAAAGATCCTTCCTACCAGGGATGAAGTCTTTGGAGCTTTTGTTAGCGTTTCTGTAGCTTTGGGTTTTTTACGAGATGAGGTTGCTCGCTTCATGCTCAACCCTCCTCCTTTCGCAGCAGGGCTTGGGACCGTTCATGGTGGAGTTTTGATGATTGCATGAGGATCCTTTAATCAACTGTCATAAAAATGAGAATAACTTGTATATATACTGCAGGTTATCATTGTGCTTTACTCCTAATGTAAGAACATAAGAAATAGGAGTGGGGTAGGTCATCTGGCCTATCGAGCCTGCTCTGCCATTCAAAAAGACGATGGCTGATCTAGCCATGGGCTCGTCTCCATCTACCTACCTTTTCCTCATAACCTTTAATTCCCCTACTATACTAAAATCTATATGAACTGCTTGTACTTGCTGCGTAGAGGTTAAGGAGACAGTGTAGAATGGTGTAAAATACAATGCACAAAATGCTGGAGGAACTCAGCAGGTCAGGCAATATCTATGGAGAGGAATGAAGAGTTGGTATTTTGGGCTGAGTCGCTTCATCGAATTATTCCTCGCACATTCCATTACAGTCACTTGAACCTGCCCAAAGATTCATGGATTGGTTTTGTGTAAATAAATTCCATCTTACAACTGTAACTTCTTTAAAAATTAATTCAGTCACGGTATGTGGTTGCTCCTGCTAAATGATAATTTCAATAAAGTGGCTGAGAGGCCCATTATGTCTTTCCTGAAAGCTATTAGTGAACAGATGGACACAAGGAACCAGGGGAATCAATGCCAGAGTGTTTTCCATCATGATATGATTCACTCACGATAAAGATATCTGTTTCTCACCTTAATATTTTTATAAGAAGTGTTCTTATAGGAAAGAATTTAGAATAGGAGAATCGTTTATTATCACTTGACATATGCCATGAAGTTTGTTGCTTTGCAGCAGCAGTACAATGAAAGACATAAAAAATGACTATAAATTACAAATCAGTTGAAAAAGAGAGTAAAATAATGAGGTAGTGTTCTTGGGTTCATTGATGGCAGAAGAGAAGAAACTATTCCAAAAACATTGAGTGTACCTCCTCTCTGATGGCAGTAATGGGAAATGGACACACCCTCTGTGGTGAGGATCCTTCATACTGAATACCGCTTTCTTGAGGCATCACCTTTTGAAGATGTCCTTGATGGTAGGGAGGCTAGTGCCCATGTTGGAGCTGGCTGAGTTTTCAACCCTCTGCAGCTTTTCCTGGTTCTTGACCTCTGTACCAGAAGGTGATGCAGCCAGTCAGAATTTTCTCCAAAGTACATCTTCGACATTTTTTGGTCTTTGGTGATGTACCAAATCTCCTCGATGATGATGATGATGTCAACTCAGACCTGAGAGGCCAGCGTCGGGCATTTTCATGCCCTACAAGGTGCAGTTCGAAAGGCTGTGTGGGGCACCACTCCTTGCCACTCCTCAAACTCCTCATGAAATATAGTAGAATAGTAATGGATAATTTAAATCATGTACATGTGAAAGGTAGAAATATTCTCTGAAAGCAACTTATTACATGTTTTGTAGTGAAACGAAAGAACATGCCCCCAAATACTTTAATTCTTTATTTTATTTGATAACAGAATAAGTTGCGATAGATTTTGATGGGTTGCCAGTTATTCGGATTGCCTATTATTCCACCTGTCCGGGAGAAAAATAAAGTAGAACTCTGATAATCTGCTGTCCAATTATTTGGAAATCCTGGTGGTTCAGCATCTAGCTCGCCAGATATTGTACCTGCACCTGCTTTACCACACTGGAGCATGGTTCCTGTGCTGCCTGTTACAATTAGAGTCCTGCTTCCCACGCACTGGGCCTCAAACCAAGGCCCTGGTCCCTACACTTTTTCTAGCAGTCGGGGACTGTAGTTCCCTCACTTGTTATAGTCTCATAGGGATCTGGCTCCTTCAATCCCTTGATACTTACTCACTTTTATTTCTTTGAAACCTACCAGGTTTAATGGAAAAATGAACAACACACATAAAATGTGCAGAAACTCAGCAGGTCAGGCAGCATCTATGGAAAGGAATAAACAATCGATGTTTCGGGCAGAGACCCTTCATTAGGACTTTTTACCCTCTCTCACTGAAAAAATATAGTTTTATTGTGTAACATATTGGGAAAAAAACAAACTACACTTTTGAAGCATTTTTATAAATGACATTCAGTATTTAAAAAATTTGAAACACAAGAGATAGCAAATGCTGGAATCCGGAGCAAAAATCATGAACTGCTGGAGGAATTCAACCCATTGAGTTCCTCCAGCCTTTTTGTTTTTTGTTCTTGCTTGATGAGTCTGCTAGTCCAGAATACACTGAAGTGCTTGGTGTATTGGAGTAACAGAGTTTTACTGGACTAGAAGTGTTGAAAATCTGTCATAAAAAACACTGAAAATTCTCAACGTCTGTAGTGAGAGAATTGGGATCTTGATGCAAGGTCATTCATCGGATATGTTAACCTTGTTCCTCTCTCCACTAATTTTGCCCAAGATATTGTCTGTTGTTGGTAGTAATGCACATACTTAACCCCTGAAGGATCTATAAATGTGGATAACTCTTTATCTGAACCTTTTGTACAATATCCTTATTAATGCCATCTATCAGTAGTTCATATTATTAGTTCTGAAGATTAATTTGTTTCAAGGGCCTAATGATACAAAATAACAAATTCTGATGTGACATCAGAATGGGAATTCCTACAGAAAGTAGTGGATACAGCCCAGTCCATCCCAGGTTAAGCCCTCCCCAACACTGAGCACATCTACATGGAGCGTCGTCACAGGAACCATCCAGACCATGCTCTCTTCTCACTGCTGCCATCAGGAAGAAGGTACAGGTGCCTCAGGACTCACACTACCAGGATCAGGGACAGTTATTACCCCTCAGCCATCAGGCTCTTGAACCAGAGGTGATAACTTCATTCAGCTTCATGAGCCCAATCACTGACCTGTTCCCACGACCTATGGGCTCACTTTCAAGGTCTCTTCATCTCATGTTCTCATTATTTGCTCTTTATTTATTTATTATTATTTCTTTTTGTATTTGCTCAGTTTATTGTCTTTTGCACACTGGTTGTCTGCCTGGTTGATGCAGTCTGTCATTGATTCTGCATTGTTATTGGATTTACTGAGTATGCCCACAAGAAAATGAATCTCAGGGTTGGTTATTGTGACATATATGTACTTTGATAATAAATTTACTTTGAACTTTGAATTCACTTTATAGCGCCAGCAATCACTGGTCAGGGTTCAATTTCCAAAGCTGTCTGTATGGAATTTGTACATTCTCCCTGTGACTGTGTGGGTTTCCTCCTGGTGCTCTGGTTTCCTCCCACATTCCAAAGATGTACGGCAGAATGGTGAGTTGTGGACATGCTTTGTTGGTGCCGGAAGCATGTGGACACTTGTAGGCTGCCCTCTGCACAATCCTTGCTGATTTGATTTGATGCAAACAACTCATCTCACTGTATGTTTCAATGTACATATGACAAATAAAGCTAACCCTTGCTCAGCGTTCCACATGTAGAAGTCACAGGTAGAATGTACATTAGATCTATGATCTGCATCAGATTGTAGCTACTTTGGAGTATGTTGAAAGTTGTTAAATTGGCAGGATTTGGGTAATGCCATAATTCATAATTAACATGACTTCCATAATTTTAAAGCTCTTTACTATATGGCAACTTTAAGGGAACATATTGGATGCTACTTTTTAAAGTGACAGAATTAGGATCCTAAAAGGGTGTAGAGACAGTACAGAAATGAGACTACACATTGGTCTGTGGTTTCAGTTGAAATGACTGTGGTACATCATGGTGCAACACAACGTGGGTCTCACAGTTTGATACTATGCGGCGCCATGATGTTCTTATGCAATGATCCAGAAGTCTGTCAGTGATTCCAGATGATTCTGAATTGGTGTTAATTTCTTTTTATTACTGCAAAAGATAAAAGCATATGGAAGAGGTATTTATGTTTTTATTCATAATTTAGCTCTTACGTTGGCTCTAGATTTGCTGTAATAGTATCGTGCTATCTTCTGTTTTGCCTTCAGTGAGCAGAGAGGTTAGCCTCTGCCCTTCCTTTATTGCAGGGGTTCCCAAACTGTGGTCCATGGAACCCCCTCGGATAATGGTCGGGGTCCATAGCGCAAAAAAGTTTGTGAACCCCTGGGTTTCTGCACGAGTCAGCAACTGAGGGCTGAGAAAGTCAAACCTTTGCTGCACTGCTTTCAGATAAACCTTTAAATTTCATCAGTAAATGCATCTTGTGTCCCATCATTCTCCATCGTGTATATAGACTCAGTGGTCACCTTATTAGGTACAGGAATGGAACCTGTGTGATCTACTGCTGTGGTAGCCCACCCACTTCTGAGATGCTCTTCTGCACAGCACTGTTGTAACCATAGACCATAAGATATAGAAACAGCAGTAGGCCACTCGACCAATCGAGTCTGCTCCGTTGTTCAATCATGGGCTGATCCAATTCTTCCAGCCGTCCCCACTCTCCTGCTTTCACCCCATACCCTTTGATGCCCTGGCTAATCAAGAACCTATCTATCTCTGTCTTATATACACCCAATGACTTGGCCTCCACAGAATATGTGGTTACTTGAGTTATTGTTGCCTTCCTGTCAGCTTGAACCAGTTTAGCCATTCTCCTCTTACCTCTTGCTCACAGAACTGCTGCTCACTGGATGCTTTTTTGTTCTTTGCGTCATTCTCCATAAACGCTGGAGGCTGTTGTTTATGAAAACCCCAGGGGATCAGCAGTTTCTGAGATACTCAAACCACCCCATCAGGCACCAACAATCATTCCACAGTCACCATCACTTAGATCACATTTCTTTCCCATTCTGATGTTTGGTCTGAACAAGAACTGAACCTTTTGACCATGTCTGTATGCTTTTATGCATTGCGTTGCTCTGCATTTGATTGACTGATTAGATATTTGCATCAACGAGCAGGTGTACCTAATAAAGTGGCAACTGACTGTATAATCATGACTTTTCTTCCACATCACTCTCTGCTGCTGATGCATCCTTGTGAAACGTTCCTGTAAATGGAAAAGCCCCAAGGACTATTGGAAGAGATTGATATGTTTTTCAATAATTGGTGAATTCTCATCTATTCCTCAAACTCAAGGAATGGCATCTTTTTCTTTCCCACAAACTTTAAAAAAAAAATATATCAGATATTTTTGTTCATGATACCCTTGGGTATTGAAGAATAAAGGCTGATTGGATAATTTTAAGATAATGGGTGGAAAGTAGGTATAGGAATCCACTATTGAGAATCAAGAATGAGGGATTGTGATCTTATAATGTAAGCTGGATATATTGTAGCTGAATTCAGGAAGCATTTCTTTCACTCAAAATGGAGTAGAGATAGAGGATTAGTTAGTGCTTACATTTCTATTTCTTGCCAGAACCCAAACATTACTTCGATCTGGTTTAAATTTCCTAGTTTAAATCACTTTGATACTTCCCATTTTTCAACCGTAATTATTTGCACATTTGTGATGAGTGTGAACATTTCAGTCAGTTTCAAGTGACTTTGACCATAATCAGAATTATATGTAGCGAGGTAAGCTGTGACTTGGTTTGTGTCTTTCTGTTCTTGTCCAGACTAATTTTGTAAAAATTTATATGTGACTTTTTCTTAAAATTGACATAATTAACTGGGAGCCTTTATTAAAAGTATGTTTTATTGTTTTCATTGTCCTTATTTCATTTCCTCTTTGTAACGAGATGTTTCAGCAAATTTCATACCCCATGCATTTGCAATTAACTTGTATATTTTCTCCCAGCTTCCACACTGGTTATAACCGGGGGAAGATATGTTGTATTTTATTAATTTTTATTTTTATTTAGAAATACAGTGCAGAACAGGCCCTTTCAGCCCAACAAGCCTCAACAGGTAGCAACCCAGCATTTTAACCCTAACCAAATCACTAGACAATTTACAATAACTAATTAACTTACTTATCGATACATCTTTGGACTGTGGGAGGAAACCAGAGCACCTGGAGAAAGCCTATGCACTCATGAGAAGGAAGAACGTGCTTCTTATGGAGGACGCCTGAATTGAACTCCGAACTCTGATGCCCCAAGCTGTAATACAGGTCCACAATCCTTTATCTGAAATTCTGAAATCCAAAAAGCTCTGAAAACTGAAGTTTTCCTTGCCAACAGCTGCCGTCACTCAGGTGTGACGTGGCAGCACCAGCAGAGGCCGCCAGACGTCAGTTGTGGCTCAGCACTCGTACTGGTTACACGTGCATTTGCTGTTCACTGATATTTTGGGTTCACTGTTGATTTTGTGTTTAATTTCACTGTGAAGATGTCAAAAAGAGCTGCAGATACCCCTATGGGTAACAATGAGAAAAAGAGAAGGAAGCATCTATCATTATCAATAACACAGAAAGTGGAGTTATTGCAGAAGCTTGATCGTGGAGTGTCTGTGCGGCGTCTTACTGAAGAATATGGTGCTGGAAGTACCACTGTATATGATTTAAAGAAACAGACAAGTTACTGAAGTTTTATAGTGACAGTGACGTTCTACATTTATTCCAATAAGTCATTTACCATGTGTTTGTCTGGTTTGTTTGAAGCTGTATATTTTTATTCTATTGAATGTTTTTTCTTGTCATTATTCCCTAAACAATACAATATAACAACTATTTACATAGCATTTACATTGTATTAGGTATTATAAGTAATCTAGAGATGACTTAAAGTATACGGGAGGATGTGCGTAGTCCGGAGCTCCGCTGGGTCCTAAAGTCCACCACACCGAGACAGGTTAAATAAGGGACTTCAGCATACGTGTTTTTTGGTATCTGTGGGGATTCCCGGAACCAATAAGAAGAATTCTGAAATCCAAAAAATTCTGAATTCTGAAATGTAACTGGCCCCAAGGATTTCGGATAAGGGATTGTGGACCTGTAGCAGAATCAGGTTTAATATCACTGGCATATGTCATGAAATTTGTTGTTTTACGGCATCAGTACAGTGCAATACATAATAATAAGAACAATAAATGACAATATGAAGTATATACAAAAAAAGAAAATTAATTTATTAGTGCTGAAAGAGAGGTAAAAAAGTAGGTAGTGTTCATGGGTTTATTGTCTGTTCCGGAATCTGATGGCAGGGGGAAAGAAGCTTTTCCTGAAATGTTGAATGTGTGTCTTCAGGCTTGTGCACCTCCATCTTGATGGTAGCAATGAGAAGAGAGCATGTCCTGGGTAATGGGGGTCCTTAATGATGGTTACCACCTTTTTGAGGCATCGCCTTTTGAAAATGTCCTGGATACTGGGGAGTCTAGTGCACATGATGGAGCTGACTGAGTTTACAACTTTCTGCAGCTTTTCCAATGCTGTGCAGTGCCCCTCCACTCCCCTCCCCATGCCAGATGGTGATGCAGCTAGTTAGAATACTCTCCTCGGTACATCTGTAGAAATTTGTGAGTGTCTTTGGTAACATACCAATTATCCTCAAACTCCTAATGAAATCTAGCTGCTGTCGTGCCTTCTTTGTAAGTGCATCAATATGTTGGGAGCTTGGTGTCAACATCCTGAATTCCTTGGTCTTACTGACGTTGAGTGCAAGGTTGTTGCTGCGACACCACTCAGACAGCTGATTGATCTTGCTCCTATATGCCTGCTCATTACCATCTGCAATTTTGCCAATAGTAGTTTTGTTGGTGGCAATACGTAAAATTACTACTGTACTGTGCAGAAGTGTGTGTGGGTGTATATAAGATATATACACACGCACCTAAGACTTTTGCACAGTATGGTATGTGGAGAAAGAAAAAAGTTACTACAGGTTGAGTACCCCTTATCTGAAATTCCAAAATCTAAAATCCAATTTTATTTTTAATGCTGACCTGACGTCACAAATGGGAAGTTAAAAAGATACTGGAAAGGTTCGCAGGCAATGCACATGTCTTTGCGCACCACAGACAATTCTGAGGAGTGACCTCACATATGTAATGAATAGAAGTTAATGAAAAATAAGAAAACATTGCATAAAGTGAAAAATGAAGATCTCGATCGTGTATTGAAATAGTGAATTCATCACCGTCAGAGTGAACATATGCTGCTTAACGGTATGGTGATTGTGAAACATGCAAAGATCTATCATGACAAACTGAAGGTAATTGGTTCACACACAAAATTATTAAAAATATTATATGAAACGACCCCTTTCCCTTCGTAGTTGCTGTGGAGCAGGTGGCTGTTTGAAATTGATGGTGAATATGAAGCCAATCACAGCACTGGAACTCGGTAATAGACCTGGTTTTGAGTGGTTACCAACTGCAACAGTGCTCCATCATGTCAGAGTGCGCTCCAACTGTGGACTGTGGACTGTTCACTCTGTGAGCTTCACACCAGCTGCACATAAGCTGTATGTGGAATGCTTAGACTGGGGTCCCATATCCAAGGTATCTCATTATATAGATGCAGATCGGAAAAAGTCTTAAATCTGGATTCCGGCCCTAAGAATTTTGGATAAGGGATGCTCAACCTGTGCTCAGTTGTTCAAGGATTCAAAGTACATTTGTTACCAAAGTCTGTATGCAGTATACAACCCTGAGATTTGTCTTCCCACAGACAACCGTGAAACCATGGAACCCGTTCAAAGCAAAACATCAAATCCCCAAAACACAAAAAAAAATTGCACAAAAGGCAAGAATAGAAATGAGCGGATAGCACAGAATACAAAACATCAAATCACAAAGATATTGAAAGTTCAGTTCAATCCAGCAGCATATCTCTTGGCTACCTGCAGGCCGCCACACCAGTCTGGCCAATCAAAATTGCACAAAACAGCAACAAAAAGAGGAGTGCCCATAAGCCAGAAACACATCACAACATCAACTACAGAGTTCAATCCACAAACTGCATCAATTAAACCTTGCCCAAGATCAATAGACTACTGCACTATCACCCGGCAGCATCAAGTAAGAGGGAGAGAGAGAAAGAGCAACGTAGGGAGCACTGAGAGAGAGAGCAAGAGAAAGAAATAGTTAACCATGGGCTCTAGGCTCCTTGACCTCAAGGCTGCACGCTTCGTCTGAAACCTCACTGAACTCCCTCAGAGTCAGCAAAGCACCAGATTGCTCAATCGGCCCGAAAACACCACCAAAATGTAGATCACAGCCTGAAATAGTTGCAGAACCATTTGAAAGTAAAAGATGAAGTAAACAGTGAAGGAAGTAATTTCATGAACCATCTGAAGGATGTTGCCATTGGTCGCTTAAAGTAGCATTTTCCTCTGGGATAGTTGATGCAGGATAAAAATACCTGGTTAGCTACATGCTGAAATTGTAAAGGAGATGCCAGATCTATTTTTTCTTTTGATCAAATAATGATGGTTTGTAGTTAGCCTAGTAGATCAGATGAGTATCAGGAATTATTAGAATTTGACTTGGTCTTCCTCTTATGTTCTTTACTTAGACTGCGAGATTGCTTTTTGATTCAAAGAAAAACATGCGGTGAACTTTACCAGTGTAGGATCAACTTGAATTACTTCGCATGTGTGTGACATTATTTGTGTTTTTTCTCTGTCACCAGCCCACCATATTGCTGTGTAGATCTATACTCTCTTCGTACTGGTGAAATGGTCAAGTCCATCCAATTCAAAACCCCCATCTATGAGCTGCATTGTAACAAAAGGTAAGGAGGGATGAAGAGCGTGAAAAAATGTTTTAATAGCATTCAAAAAACACCTTGTGGTATCATCCTTGATTCTGACAGACTGCCCAAGAAAATTTAAAACAGTGTTGCTGAATTGAAAATTTCAGGTGTTACTCATTATTCATTGTTTTTTATTATTCTATTTGTTAGTTTTAAATGTAATAGCTTTCAATATGTTAATAATAGATTATATTTTGTTGGACCTATAGTGATCCTTTCCATTTATATCAGAATCAAGTTTAATATCACTAACATAAATTGTGAAATTTGTTGTTTTGAGACAGCAGTACAGTGCAATACATATAAAAGCTTATAACTTACAATAAGAATTAAATTTATATAGATTATATATGCTATTATATATGTATATGTAATATCCTGGTTTAAGACCGTGCTTTATTAATATAGTTGGATATTTTATTTTCTGCAGATTTTCTCAAAATGCAATCTATATATTATACAATCGAGTAATTCAGATGATCGATAAGTTAGGCTTGTTGAATTAGCCAGTAAGATTCGTGTTGTTAACATTTTGGCCTGGAACATCCTGGAGGGTTCGGGGGTAGCCATTTTCTGGAGAGAGTGCAGGAGTTTTGAAGGAAGAAGGAGAAAGAAGGAAAATGGAAACAGAACAAACATAGCAGAAGAATATGAACTCATTTGGAAGGACAGATACTGCTGTTGGAAAATCCTCATGCAGACAGTGATCTCATGGAGAATGTACAGATAACTTTTAATTAGCTAGTTATCACATGACCTTGGAGACTGTTTGACGCCTTGTCCTTGGATGTGGCGTGGTATTTATTTATGTTTCACTTGGACTGTGTTTTCATGCAGAATTGTTCAGTACCATGAGTAAATGAAGTGAAACAAACTGGACTGATTATGTAACAATGAGCTCCAACGATTAGGTGCACACTCTGCACTAATATATATATATATATGTAATAGGCCCTTTATTTTGTTTGTATAGTTTAAAATATTTTGTCAATACAATTTCAGTTTAAATTTATACTGGTGTGAGTTAAACTCTTCACTTACCGGCGAACAGTAAATTTACATGGGTGTGTCAGTGTTCATAGAAGTGATAGCCTCATTTTCCCTTAAAGGAACATTCAGACTTTTGTTATTGTGTTTACCTGAATCGTATTTACTCTAGATATGTTTATTCATTGGGAATGGCCCAATGGTTATTCCCCATGCATTGTTACTGTTAGTTTACATTCCCAGTACTAGCTAACTCATTACAAGCTTGTGGTGAGAGGGTTACATACATTAGATTATTAGATTATGAAGACACGCAGTCCTCTTTTATTGTCATTTAGTAATGCATGCGTTAAGAAATGATACAATATTTCCTCCGGTGTGATATCACAAAACACAGGACAGACCAAGACTGCAAAAAAACTAACAAAACCACGTAATTATAACATATAGTTACAATAGTGCAACAATACCATAACTTGATGAAGAAGTCCATGAGCACAGTAAAAGATCAAAGTCTCTGAAATGTCCCACACCTCACGCAGACGGGAGAAGGAAGGAAAAACTCTCCCTGCCATACCTGACCACAGTCCGACTCTGAGTCATCTGAAAACTTCGTGCTCTGATCAGTACTGAATACCATCTCTATCCGAACAATTCAACCTCCATCTTGGTCACCAACAGCAGGCAAAGCCGAGGATTTTGAAGCCTTCCTTCCGAAAGATTCCCGACTGCGCAGTAACGACAACAGTGAACGAGTGTTTCAGAAATTTTTCCAGATGTTCCTCTGTGCTCTCACGTCCATCTCCATCAAATCAGAATTGTGCACGGCCCCTATTTAACGGATATGATATCATTTTTTACTGGAGGGCCGCGCACGCACGGTGCGCTGCTTCTCTCTCCTCCCGCATACATAAATACATACATAAATAAAAATTAAATATATAGTGCAAATAGAGAAGAAAAATAGTGTGGTAGTTTCATAGGTTGGTCCATTGTCTGTTCAGAAATCTGATAGTTCCTTTGCTTTGTCACCTGTGTTTGATATTAAGGTGCCTGATTTAACTTTACTATGTGCAGTATAAACTGACTTTTTCCTCAGTTTTGACTTGCTTGGCGGTTTCCTTGCCCCAGAAATGTGATGTTGCTGGCAGCATTTTAAGGGTGCAAAGCGACTTCCTGAACATCTGCAACATGCACATTTACTTAATGTTCTTGAACTGCACCAGAGACTGATAAGGGTATTAAACGTCTATACCTGAAGTACATATGTAAGTTTTCTAACCAGAATTCAACAGTAGAAAGTAGAGAAATATTTGATAACTAATTCAACTATTTGAAATAAAAGGTAAATCCATGGTTCTAAATGGGTTCCAATGATGAGTTCACCTCTTTAAGGCCCTCGACCTTTACTGAGTTTCAGATTTCTGCGATGGACAATCCAAGGAAAATTTTGGATTTCTTTCTATCTCTTCACTTGGCTTTTGCGGAGGTTAGCATGTACTAGGGATAGAGGTAGCTGGATTGAGTGATTAAGAAATTGGGAAGTGTAACGTAATGTGGGAAAGTAAGATTATCCACTTCAGAAGAAAACACAAAAAATTAATTATTATTCATGTTGAAAAAGACTACAAAAGGGATCTGAAATATATAATTAATATGTAGATGAAGCAGATTATTAGGAGGGCTCATGAAAGGTTGGGGCTTAACTCTACATATAGTATGGACAAGTCACATTTGCAGCAATAAAGTACAACATGTTGGACAATCAACATCAGGGTGCATAAAAAGAGCTACCTTTCAATCAAGACTACGATCGAGATTTAAAAGGCAGAGCCTCACAGCAGTTTCTCTGAGTTAAGGAGAGACCAATCAACAAGAGGGATTCATTAGAAAGAGTCAGTAAAAATAACTCAAGTGCAAGCGGAGTGGCCATTCTTTTGAGTGTGCCAGCTTAAGAGTAGCTTTGGCTTATCAGGCTTGGGCGAGGTAAAGTATCTCTTTTTCTGGTCTTATTTGTTCATTGCTCATCTGTTAGGGCCTAGTAGTTTAGTGAGAAGGGTTCTAGGGACAGTGTTTGGGAGAGGGTTGGGAACCAGTGTGATAGTGCTGAGGATGAGGTAGTTGGTTTAGAAACAAAGGCAATGTGTAGTGAGACTCCTGGCAAGGAGAGGCTGATGGTGGGGCAAAATTGCAGTCAACAGGATGAGTTGCAATGTAAAATGCAGACAAAATTGAAAAGGGTGAATACAGGACTGAAGAAGTGAATACATGCAGTATACAGAGTAAGGTAGATGAGCATAGCACTGTTACAGATTGACATGTATGATGCTGTAGGCATCACTGAATTGTGGCTGAAAGAAGATTATTACTGGGAGCTTAATGTCCGAGGATACACATTGTATCAAAAGAATAGGCAGGAAGGCAGAAAGGGTGGCATTGTATTGTTGGTTAAAAAAAAAAAGAAATCAAATCATTAGAAAGAGGTGACATAGGGTCGGAAGGTGTTGAACCATCGTGGGTAGAGCTAAGGAACTGGAAAGGTGAAAATACCCTTATGGGGGTTGTATATAGATCCCTAAACAGTAGTAGGGATGTGGTCTACAAATTACAATGGGAGATGGAAAATGCATGCCAAAAGAGCAATGTTACAATAGTCATGGGGGATTATAATATGCAGATAGATGGGGAAAATCATGTTGGTGCTATATTCTAAGAGGGGGAGTTCCTAGAATGCCTGTGAGATAGCTTTTTAGAGCAAGGAGTGGTTGAGCCCACTAGGAGATCAGCTATTCTGGATTGGGTGTTGTGCAATGAACAGGAATTGATTAGAGAGCTTAAGGTAAAAGAACCCTGAGGGGAAAGTGACCATAATATGATTGAATTCAGCCTGAAATTTGAGAAGGAGAAGCTAAAGTCAGATGCACCAGTATTACAGTGGAGAAAAGGGAATTCCAGAGGCACGAGAGAGGAGTTGGCCAAAATTGACGGGAAGAGAACACTGACAAGGATGGCGGCAGAGCCACAATGGCTGGAAGCAATTTGGAAGACACAGGATATACACATCCCAAAGAGGAAGAAGTATTCTAAAGGCAAGATGACAAAACCATGGCTAACAAGAGAAGTTAAAGCCAAAGTAAAAGTAAAAGAGAAAAAATTACTGGGAAGTTAGAGGATTGGGAAGATTTTAAAAACCAACAGAAGGCAACTAAAAAGGCATTAAGAAGGAAAAGTTGGATTACATAGAACATAGAATAGTACAGCACAGTACAGGCCCTTCAGCCCACAATGTTGTGTCAACCCTCAAACTCTGCCTCTCATATAAGCCCCCACCTTAAATTCCTCCATATACCTGTCTAGTAGTCTCTTAAACTTCACTAGTGTATCTGCTTCCACCACTGACTCAGGCAGTGCATTCCACGCACCAACCACTCTCTGAGTAAAAAACCTTCCTCTAATATCCCCCTTGAACTTCCCACCCCTTACCTTAAAGCCATGTCCTCTTGTATTAAGCAGTGGTGCCCTGGGGAAGAGGCACTGGCTGTCCACTCTATCTATTCCTCTTATTATCTTGTACACCTCTATCATGTCTCCTCTCATCCTCCTTCTCTGCAAAGAGTAAAGCCCTAGCTCCCTTAATCTCTGATCATAATGCATACTCTCTAAACCAGGCAGCATCCTAGTAAATCTCCTCTGTACCCTTTTCAATGCTTCCACATCCTTCCTATAGTGAGGCGACCAGAACTGGGCACAGTACTCCAAGTTGGCCTAACCAGAGTTTTATAGAACTGCATCATTACATCGCGACTCTTAAACTCTATCCCTCGACTTATGAAAGCTAACACCCCATAAGCTTTCTTAACTACCCTATCCACCTGTGAGGCAACTTTCAGGGATCTGTGGACATGTACCCCCAGATCCCTCTGCTCCTCCACACTACCAAGTATCCTGCCATTTACTTTGTACTCTGCCTTGGAGTATGTCCTTCCAAAGTGTACCACCTCACACTTCTCCGGGTTGAACTCCATCTGCCACTTCTCAGCCCACTTCTGCATCCTATCAATGTCTCTCTGCAATTTTTGACAATCCTCTCCACTATCTACAACACCGCCAACCTTTGTGTCATCTGCAAACTTGCCAACCCACTCTTCTACCCCCCCATCCAGGTCATTAACAAAAATTACGAAAAGTAGAGGTCCCAAAACAGATCCTTGTGGGACACCACTAGTCACAATCCTCCAATCTGAATGTACTCCCTCCACCACGACCCTCTGCCTTCTGCACGCAAGCCAATTCTGATTCCACCTGGCCAATCTTCCCTGGATCCCATGCCTTCTGACTTTCTGAATAAGCCTACCGTGTGGGACCTTGTCAAATGCCTTACTAAAATCCATATAGATCACATCCACTGTACTGCCCTCATCTATATGTCTGCTCACCTCCTCAAAGAACTTTATCAGGCTTGTTAGACACGATCTGCCCTTCACAAAGCCATGCTGACTGTCCCTGATCAGACCATGATTCTCTAAATGCCCAGAGATCCTATCTCTAAGAATCTTTTCCAACAGCTTTCCCACCACAGACGTAAGGCTCACTGGTCTATAATTACCCGGACTATCCCGACTATCTTTTTTGAGCAAGGGGACAACATCTGCCTCCCTCCAATCCTCCGGTACCATTCCCGTGGACAACGAGGACATGAAGATCCTAGCCAGAGGCTCAGCAATCTCTTCCCTCACCTCGTGCAGCAGCCTGGGGAATATTCCATCAGGCCTGGGGACTTATCCGTCCTAATGTATTTTAACAACTCCAACACCTCCTCTCCCTTAATATCAACATGCTCCAGAACATCAACCTCATTCAAATTGTTCTCACCATCAAGTTCCCTCTCATTGGTGAAAACCGAAGAGAAGTATTCATTGAGGACCTCGCTCACTTCCACAGCCTCCAAGCACATCTTCCCACCTTTATCTCTAATCGGTTCTACCTTCACTCTTGTCATCCTTTTTTTCTTCGCATAATTGAAGAATGCCTTGGGGTTTTCCTTTACCCTACTCGCCAAGGCCTTCTCATGCCCCCTTCTTGCTCTTCTCAGCCCCTTCTCAAGCTCCTTTCTTGCTTCTTTATATTCCTCAATAGACCCATCTGATCCTTGTTTCCTAAACCTCATGTATGCTGCCTTCTTCCATCTGACTAGATTTTCCACCTGACTTGTCACCCATGGTTCCTTCACCCTACCATTCTTTATCTTCCTCACCGGGACAAATTTATCTCTAACATCCTGCAAGAGATCTCTAAACATCGACCACATGTCCATAGTACATTCCCTGCAAAAACATCATCCCAATTCACACGCGCAAGTTCTAGCCTTATAGCCTCATAATTTGCCCTTCCCCAATTAAAAAATTTCCTGTCCACTCTGATTCTATCCTTTTCCATGTTAATGTTAAAGGCCAGGGAGCAGTGGTCACTGTCCCCCAGATGCTCACCCACTGAGAGATCTGTGACCTGACCCGGTTCATTACCTAGTACTAGATCTAGTATGGCATTCCCCCTAGTCGGCCTGTCCACATACTGTGACAGGAATCCGTCCTGGACATACTTAACAAGTTCTGCCCCATCTAAACCCTTGGAACTAATCAGGTGCCAATCAATATTAGGGAAGTTAAAGTCACCCATGATAACAACCCTGTTATTTTTGCACCTTTCCAAAATCTGCTTCCCAATCTGCTCCTCTGTATCTCTGCTGCTACCAGGGGGCCTATAGAATACCCCCAATAGAGTAGCTGCTCCCTTCCTGTTCCTGACTTCCACCCATACTGACTCAAAAGAGGATCCTGCTACACTATCCACCCTTTCTGTAGCTGTAATAGTATCCTTGACCAGTAATGCCACCCCTCCTCCCCTTTTTCTGCCCTCTCTATCCCTTTTAAAGCACTGAAATCCAGGAATATTGAGAATCCATTCCTGCCCTGGTGCCAGCCAAGTCTCTGTAATGGCCGCTACATCATAATTCGATGTATGTATCCAAGCTCTCAGTTCATCACCTTTGTTCCTGATGCTTCTTGTATTGAGGTGCACACACTTCAGCCCTTCTACCTTACTGTCTTTACACCGTTTATTCTGCTTCTCTTTCCTCAAAGCCTCTCTGTATGTTAGATCTGGCTTTACTCCATGCACTTCTTTCACTGCGCTATCGCTCCGGGTCCCATCTCCCTTGCAAATTAGTTTAAACGCTCCCGAACTATGCTAGCAAACCTACCTGCAAGGATATTGCTCCCCCTCGAGTTCAGGTGCAACCCATCCAATCTGTACAGGTCCCACCTTCCCCAGAAGAGACCCCAATGATCCAAAGAACTAAAACCCTGCTCCCTGCACCAACTCCTCAGCCACGCATTCAACTGCCATCTCCTCCAATTCTTACCATCACTGTCAGGTAGCACTGGCAGCAATCCTGAGAACACCACCCTTGAGGTCCTGTTCTTCAGCCTTCTGCCTAGTTCCCGAAACTCACACTTCAGGACCTCATCCCTCTTCCTGCCTATGTCGTTGGTCCCAACATGTATCAGGACTTCTGGTTGCTTTCCCTCTCGTACCAGGATGTCGTGCACCTGGTCAGAGACATCCCAGACCCTGGCACCCGGGAGGCGACACACCATGCGGGTGTCCTTCTCACATCCACAAAATCTCCTGTCTGCTCCCCTGACTACAGAGTCTCCAATGAGGGCAGCTCTCCTCTTCTCCGTTCCATTCTTCTGCACTACCGGGTCAGACTCAGTGCCGGAGGCCCTGCCACCATGGCTCACACCTGGTCGGTCGTCCCCGCCAACAGTATCCAGGATGGTAAACTTATTATTCAGGGGAATGGCTGCAGGGGTGCTCTGCCCTACCTGTCTGTTCACCTTCGCTTTCCCCCCTCTGACTGTCACCCAATGACCTGCTTCTAACAGCCTAGGTGTGACTACCTCCCTGTAGCTCTCATCTATGACTGCCTCATTCTCCTTTATGAGTTGAAGGTCATCCAGCTGCTGCTCCAGATTCCTTACATGGTATTTCAGATCGTCCAGCCGTATGCACTTCTGGCAGATGTGACTTACGAAAGTAAGCTAGCCAATAATATTAAAACGGATACCAAAGGTTTCCTCAGATACATAAAGTGTGAAAGAGAGGCGAGAGTGGATATCATTCCCCTGCCAAATTAGTTTAAACCCTCCTGAACAACTCCAGCAAATCTGCCCACATGGATTTTGGACCCTCTCGGGTTCAGGTGTAACCCTCACTTTGGTAAAGGTCGTACCTTCCCCTGAAGAGGATACAAAAGCCTGAAAACATGTAGCAGCAAGCTCAGGGACAGCTTCTACCTCATTGATATAAGACTACTGATAGTTCCGTAGTATGATAGGATTAGACTCTTGAGCTCAGAATCTACCTTGTTATGACCTTGCACCTTACTGTCTACCTGCCTTTCACTTTCTCTGCAACTGTAATTCTTTATTCTGCATTCTGATATTGTTTTACCTTGTGCTGCCTTAGTTCACTGTTGTAATGAATTGATCTGCATTGATGGTAGAGTATGTAAAACAAGTTTTTCACTGTACTTAAGTACATGTGATTATGATAAACCAGTCCACCAGTTTAAAGGGATAATGTCAAAATTACAAGATAAACAAATGCCTGTGCTCAGTCACTTCAGACTAAACAAGAATGATCCTAAGTGAATTAGCAAATAAAATGAAACGAAGAGGTTGCGGAAAGGAAGGGGTTCACTGCGACGCATGTCCAAACATGCAGACAATATCAAAAGAGTGATCAGAGAGCCAGAGAGAATCTATTGACAAAGCATACCATTAAGATTTTTTTCAAGTTGAGACTATTAGGACTGTGGAGTTACAACTGAAGATAAACATGATATTTAAATATTTTCTCCACGTATTCACAAGGGAATATGTGCTTCTAAAATACTGAACTGAAAAATCCATAACTTTTGCATAAATGAAATTGAACTATGGGAAAAATAAAATGCGCATGAAGGTAACTAATACCAGGAAAACATGATATCTCTCTTACTAGTGAATCTGCAAGACATCATGGGGAATATTTAAGGAGCATCAATGAACAATGGTATTCTGTCAGAAGCATTCGAATATTCCCTGATTAAAAATAAATCATATCTTGTATGTGTATATATTGGAAGGAAAAATGGGAGTTATACAGTTTCCGGATAGAAAGTTCCAAACAGTTGAATTTAAAGGAGAAATATATCTATTCGTTTTACTAGTCAGCAATTGTAGAGGAGACATTCACAGAATAATTAAGTGTTAATCTGTGCCACAGATACAATAGAGTGTGTCAGAGGAGAAAGTGAGCAACACGAAAAATATTTAGAAACACACCAAAATTACTTTGTTTTAGCTCTGTGGGTGATGCATTAATTTATGCTTTGTTAATACTCTTGCTTTACCCTTTCATTTATAATTCCACTTCTCTCATTGTGAAAGAGCTAAGACTTGCATGTATTCAATTCTGTAAGATGGTGTCATTCTCCATTCCTTGTTCAAATGTTCATTCTTCACACGTTAGCCCAGATAATGAATGTTGGCAGACGAGTTCCCTTGCAGTGAACTTGCTGCCAAGCTGGATCTCGTCTCAATCAAAAGCCTTCACATGCATACTTTCTAACAGTTGAGTACAAGGAAGTCATAACTTTAACGGTTCCTGATTTAGAACCTAATGCAAACAAAGAATTGATGATCTTTATGGTTGTCAACTTTCTTAAGATGCTAAAAAATTCTATTTTTAACATGTCAGTTATTGCTCAGTGTTAAACTACTTCTACCACTTGGTGTCACTAAAACTATGTTTGTTTCCACACTATGTTGCCAAACCACCATTCAGTGAAATGCAGGGCATTTTTTTTGTTCTTTATCAGCACCAAGTGCAACATTTAGAGTCACAGAACTTCATTATGCTGATTTTCTGCACAAACAGTAGAAATTAATGTGGGCTGAGGTATGAAAGTTCCATGAAACAAAAACAAAACAGTTGCTTAGTGGATAACATGACACTATAACAGCTGGGGCATCTTTTGGAGTTCAATTCCGATGCCTTCTGAAAGAAGTTTGTACTTTGTACATCCATTTTGTGAGCATGTGAGTTTTCTCTGGATGTTCTGGTTTCCTCCCACAGTCTAAAGGTGTACTAGTTAATTGGTTATTGTAAATTGTCCTGTGGTTAGGCTGGTGTTAAATAAATGAGTTACTGTGTGGTGTGGTTTGTTGGGATGGAAGAGCTTGTTGTGCACTGTATCTCTAAATAAAGTAAATAAATAAAAAAGAGGGGGAGAAAGCATCCATGTGGCTTTCAGGTGGAGCCTTAATAGTAAAGAGTTTGGAATGAAAAGGTGAGAAATATTGTTTGGTTCTCTCCCCCCCACTCCATTTAATGAATAGATGGGGCCACTGCTGTGATATTTTCTAATGAGGGTCATATATTGACTTTGTGAATCCAAAGTTCACAGGTAAATCAAGGTCAGCAAGACTTTTCAGCCCAAATTAGTCCATTCTTATAGAAAAACCTATTGTGTCTTCAACGATAATCTCTTAGATGAGTCAAGGTATTGCTTTACACTCTATTGCATGTCATGAATCTACTGATGCTTTCTGTTGTAAAATTGTGTTTTGTCAATGTCTGCTATGAACGTTTCCTCTAAGATGGTTGGCCAGATTTTCCTCATGTGTAAAGGTTACCTTATATTAACCTGGATGAATAAACAGAGTTTGTACCTTCTTCCTGTGACTGCATGGGTTTCTTCAGGGTGCTGTAGTTTCCTCCCACATTCCAAAGACCATAAAACCATAGAACAGAGGAGCAGAATTAGGCCATTTGGCCCATTGAGTTTGGTCCGCCATTCCACCATGGCTGATTTATTATCCCTCTTAACCCCATTCTCTTGCCTTCTCCCCTAACCTTTGATGCCCTGACTAATCAAGAATTTATCAATCTTTGCTTTAATTATACCCAATGACTTGGCTCCAAAGCTGTCAGTGCAATGAATTCCACAGATTCACCACCACCTGGCTATAGAACTTCCCTTCTCAAGACGTACAAATTAGTAGGGTAGTTTGTCACATAGGTGTGATTGGACAGTGTGGGCATGTTGGGCTGCATGGGCCTTCTACTGCGCTGTATCTCAAAAATTTTTTTAAAAACATGTAAGCATTACCAATCTTCATTCTCTGAGTCTCTATGATGTGATATTGTGTGTGAGTAAAAAGCTCCTGTCAGCTAAACACATCCAGTTCCCAGAAGAAATTAAGAAATTGGTTTGATGCCTTTTTTCAGTTCCAGGCCAGGCTATAATACATGGCACACCATCTTGTCCATCTGTGCTGCCGCCTTCAAGAATTTGTAGACTGAGGTCCTTCAGTTCCTCAGTAGTCATTTGCAAACTTACTAACCATGTCCCGTGCATTCTTATCCATATTGTTGATACAGATGACAAACAATTGTTTATAACATTAGGCAGATGCAGTTTAATTAGGGCAGGTGTGTGGTGTTCCATCTTGTTAGGTCAAATGTAAGGAGAAAATATGCAATAAATGCCAAGGCAGAGGGATTTTGAGGTGCAGGTCCATAGCTTTCTGTAAGTTGCAACTCAAGTAGCTAGGATGATTAAAAATATTTAGAGCATGCTTGCTTTTTTTCAATTGGGACACTGAATATAAAATTGGGAAATCATGTTGCATCTGTTTAAATCTTGGTGTATAAAGCCAGGCATGATGCAGGGTTTCAACCCAAAACATCAACCGTTCCTTTCTTCCCTCAGATGCCGCCCAGCTGTTCCTTTCTTCCCCCAGATGCTGCTCAACCCGCTGAGTTCCTCTGGAAGATTGTTTGTTGCTGCAGATCTTTCATATTTTTCCTGTTGAATGTTGAATCTCCACGTTGTTGAGAAATTTATGTACTTTATATACCCTAGTTTAACCCTGTCTTTTTTTCTGAATCTTAACTGCTGTAATGACAGTCATGGTACTTGTGTTTATTTAGTTTTGTTTATTTCTCATTTTTCAGTTCCTTTCTTGTTACAAGTTTCTGATTTGCAATGTTTTCCCACATTTTTACAGCTTTTTCCCTGCAGTGAAGTTTGTTGCTTTTTTAAATTCACTGTTTTGTTGATCTGTTTGGAGTTATGCTTGTTTGGTTTTCTCTCATGTCCAGCTGAATTTAATTGAAGAATATTTTCTATTTAGTTTCTTTAGATTTTTGAGACCGAATTTCAAATCCAATCTAAAATACTGCATGCCTACCATAATTTCAGATTCATTATTTTCCGAAGTGTTTGTTTGAACTGTAGCTCGGTAATTGAGGTTCTGTGGAAATAGTTCTGAATGTGTACAAATTAATTATGTTTGTTGATGTAAAGTCTGAACTGAAGGATTATATTGCCTTTCATATAAAACAATCAGCCTTCTCCAAAATTCTTCCAGTATAGTCTTTGCATGTATTTTGTAAGTCATCCCATTTCTTTATCTGTAATCTGCTTCAGTCCATCTTTTTCCATTTGTTTTCTTTTTTGCTTCCTTGTCTTTATCTCTAATCCCTTATGTTAGAATTTTACAATTTTGTTACTATAATTTTTATTATTTTGTCCATATTTAATTATTACTGATATTTTTTCTTCGTCCTTTAAATTCTTTATGCCTCAGTAGCCACGTTTGTTGCAATACCTCTGGTATGCTTCCCAATCTTTTCTGTAGAAATTTGTCATGACCTCCCCCAAAATGGTGCAGTCAACATGCAGGCACTATATCAGGAATGTGTGTTAAAATGTCTGCTTATTATCTTCATAATTTAGAACATTTATAATCATTTACATGTTTTTAACTTGAAATACCAGCACTGAATGTATCGTTCTAAATAGTTAATAAGTGTACTTATTTTCTTAGCTTTAGATGATATTTGCTTTAGTGCATATTGTTAAACAACTCTTTAAGTAACCCTGAAGCTATTTGATACATCATGACACTGTTGTATATAAGAATGATGAAAGAAACTAGACTGACATTTCCCTTCACTGTTTTCTCTTCACACACATTGCCTGACTTGTTGAGACATTTTAAATAAATCATCACAAACTCCAAGAAAACAACAGAAGTTAACTGAATAAAATGTTCAATGCCTCATTACATTTTCATATTGCAAGGGAAAACAAGATGTAGTATATTCAATAACAGTGGAAGAGAGGAAATATTAAAACAATAAATGATGCCTGAGCCTGGTCTGGTATTGTGGTGGAGTTGGCCAGACCTCGGATAGGAGGTTGAAGTATTGTAGTTGAAGAATATGATAAAGTAGCAATGCCTTCCTTTATTGCCACAAATACGGTCAAGGCAGTGGGTATATAGGGAGGCGCTGATTAAATAAGGGTAGGGCAGGGTCAAATTCTGATCCATTGTTGTTGTAGTTCCCAGTCCCAAGTACAGCTTGCTCCCTGGTCTGTGATTCCAGACACAGCCTGCTCCTGGCTTTGTGATTCCAGAAACAGCCTGGTCCGTGGCCCCCTTTTCCATTCCTAGCTTCATTCCTGATCCTTGATTCTGGGCCCTGCCTGCTCCGTGATTCCCTATTCCAGACCCAGCCTGTCCTATTACTAGAATTATAAGGAGAGGCTCAGTAGGTTGAGGCACTTTACCTCGACTGTAGGTGGTTGAGATGTGACCTTACAGGAGGACAAGGTTTGTTATGCTATGGGATTCATTGTGCTATAAGGAGAAATTGGACAAACTTTGGTTGTTTTCTCTGGAGTGATGGAGACTGGGGGTTGGGGAGATCTGACTGAGTTTTAGAAGATTATGAGAGGTATGGTAGAGTGGACAGCTAGCATCTATTCACAAACAAGAGAAAATATGTAGATACTGGAAATCAGAGCAACACACTCAAAATGCTGGAGGAACTCAGCGGGCCAGGGAGCGTCTATGGAAAAGAATATAGTCAACGTTTCAGTCCTGCTGAAATGTCTGGGCCGGAAACATCGACTGTACTCTTTTCCATTGATGCTGCCTGGCCTGCTGAGTTCCTCCAGCATTTTGTGTGTGTAGCTAGCATTTGTTTTCCTTGTCTAATACCAGAGGGTATGCATTTAAGGTGAGTGGTGTTAAGTTCAGAAGAAATTGCAGCAAGTAATTTTACAGAAAGAATAGTGGGGAGCCTGAAGTGTGCTGCCCAGGGTGGTGGTGGAGGCAAATGCAATAACAAGAGGTGTTCATGGATGTGCAGGAACTAGAAAGATTGGAAAATTTTGTAGGTCGGAGGATTTGGTTTAGTTGGATATTTGATTACTAATTTAATTAGTTTGGCAAAACATTGTGAGCTGAAGTATCTGTTCCTCTGCTCTGCTGCACTATGTTCTAAGGCCATGGGATCTTTTGCATTCTCTTGAGAGAGTAGAGAACTAAGGGTGAGTTCAAGGATTAATGTATTAAGTGAGTTAAATGAGATTAAGAAATTGGAAATAGGTAGCCTAGAATGGGGGAGTGATGTTAGGGCTGGGAGACAGAGAGATAGATTCTTTCAAAGCAGCAGGGGAAGAGGATGGGGATAGATCAATATCAAGAAGATCAAGTGAAGAAGTTAAGTTCATACTTAGGGTATGGATGATCAATTAGCAGAAGTGAAAGGACATTCAGAGCCAGTACAGACAGTTGTCTTAGGAAAAGTAGCAGTATTACCAGCCAAAACTGAATTTAATATTTCTACCATCATTTATAACATTAACAATTTGCTTTGATGGCTAACTAGCGGTGAAATTAGCACAGGGAGTTCTGAAGGCCAGTTATTAATTCTCAGTCTGTTGTTATACAAGAAGAATATAATGAGTGAAGAAGAAGATTGGAAAGAAGAATAGATCAACTTGGTCTCTGAATGTTACTTGGAAAGTATGCCGGAGCTGCTTGCTATTTCCCTACACTTCTCTGAAGTTCATAACTAAAAGCAGAGTTTGATAGGTTCTTGATTAGTCAGAGTGTCAAAGGTTATCGGGAGAAGGCAGGAGAATGGGGTTGAGGGAGATAATAAATAAGCCATGATGAAATGGCAGTACAGAATTATGGGCTGAATGGCCTAATTTTGCTCCTGTGTCATATGGTCTAATGTGCTAAATGGTCTGCTGTGTTGTGAGATTCGGTGGAGCTAAGTTTAACATTTTGTCCAAAAGATGGCATCTCTTAAATTGAAGCACTTTCACTGAGAATTCTTTCTTCTTCGTGTTAAAAAGTATTGATTGACAACATCACATTGGAGACCCACTCCTACTGATGGCAGTCTTTTTACTAGTTTTAAATCAATTAATATTGACTTTTAAAATCAGTTTTAAAATTTGAATTTTGTAGTGCATCCTGGCAGCATGCTGAACGTGCTCAATCTAAGATGTTTATTTTCAGGAGTGATAGAAGAAGATGATACAAGCGGCATTTCCTGACTTGTTTTTTTGTTTCTTTTTTTCTCAGGGTCTTGGTAGTTGTATTACAGGAGAAGATTGCCACTTTTGATAGCTACACTTTCGCTAAAAAGTTCTTTGTCACAAGTACGTACCACTGCATGTATGTGTGCACATTGTAAAATATTTTTCAAGCGATTTCACGATATCTCTACATTTTATGTTGCGATTTTTGACCCCTTGGAATTGGATTGTGGCGACACAGACTAATTTGATTTGGATTTATAGATAGCTATCTGCAAGAATAAACGTTGGTCTGGGTTGTACAAATTAAAGATTTTGCATGTATTGTTCTGCAAACCTCTTCTGCGTTATTTCTGCCATCATGGTAGGTAAAAGTGCAATAAGAACAGAAAATGCTGAAAACATTTAGCAGGTCAGGCAGCATCTGTAGAGAGAGAAACAACTAAGATCCGAGATCCAGGCTGATGGTACTGTGGCGAAATTTGCAGAGGATAGCATAATAGGTAGTGGGACAAGTAGCACTGCGGAGGCAAGGAATCTGCAGAAGTTCTTGGACAGGTTAGGAGAGTGGGCAAAGAAGTGGCAGATGGAATACAGCATAGGGAAGTGTGGGGTAATGCACTTTGGGAAGAAGAATTAAGACAAAGACCGTTTTTTAAATGGGGAGAGAATCTAGAAATTGGAAGTGCAAGGGGATTTGGGAGCCCTGGTTTAGAACCCCCTTAAAATACACGTTTCATCGATAGTAAGGAAGGCAAATTGCAAGTTGGAAGTCATTTTGAGAGGACAAGAATATAAAAGTAGAATGACCTGCTGAAGCTTTACAAGACAGAGGTCGGACTGCATAGGATCTGTATAAAGATATTATAGCCCTGAAGAGGGTTTAGAGGAAGTTCACAAGTGTAGTCCCCCGGCCAACCTCAGGGTCCCTAGATGACAGCGAGCCGAGCGACCCTGAGGCTGGCCAGGGGGGCTACACAAGGATAACCCAGGAGTGAAATGCTTAATGTATAAAGAGTGTTTGACATCTCTGGGCCTGAATTTAATGGAGTTCAAAAAGATGAGGGGGGATTTCATTGAAACTTATTGGATATTGAAAGACCTGGATTGAGTGGGTGTGGAGAGGATGCTTCAATTAGTAGGAGAGTCTGGGATCTGAGGACAGAGCTTAGAACTGTGATGAGGAAGAATTTCTTCAGCCAGGAGGTGGTGCATATATGTAATTCTTTGTCACAGAGAGCGGTGGAGACCAAGTCATTACTTGTATTTAAGGCAGAGATTGATAGGTTCTTTATTGTTAAGAGAGTTAAAGGTTACAGAAAGAAGGCGTGAGAATGGTGAAGCAGACAGACTCAGTGGGCTAAATGGCCTAATTCTGCTCCTATCTTTAATGGGCTAATTTTTCATTATAATTGGGTAGGAGAAGAACAAGTTAGCAGAGTTAGCCGGAACCTATACTGATTTGTTCCTTTGTTTTTCGGTTCTTATGAAGGGTTTTAGGTCTAAAGTGTTAATTGTTTCTCACTCTAGATGCTACTGAGTGTTTCTGTTAGTTTCTGTCTTTATTTCACGCTCCCAGCAATCTGCAGATTTCATTTTATTTTCATTTGCATTAAAATTAGAGGAGTGGAAATTAATATTTTTATGTTGTTTATTCATGGATCGTATGCGCTTATCCACTTTGAACATTTTGAGTCATGGGAATGTTTGTATATTAAAACAGTTACACTGTAGTAGTTGTGACTAGTACTGAATTAAATTCTGGTAGTTTTGAAAAGTTATGAAGTTCTGATATATATATATATATAAACACATGAGATTCTGCAGATGTTGGAAATCTGAAGCAACACACACAAAATGCTGGAGGAACTCAGCAGGTCAGACTGCATCTATAGAGAGACAACAGAAGCCTGGCTTGAATATGAACAGGCTGTGCTAATTCTCTCCAATGACATAATTCTTCTTATATACTACCTTTGAATAGAATAGTACATTTAAAAAGATATGCAAAATTCTTTAAGAGATTAGTGAGATTGGAAAGACTGGGTTCGAAGGTGGGAAGAGTTGTAGCAAATCATTTAGGGGCAGGAAGACATTGTTGGGATCTCTGATATGTGGCCGTGTACCTGACTTTGGACCTTCGATATGTACATGGGCTTTGTAATGAAACTTCCTGATTCAAAGTCAAGCTTCTGATTTTAGACTTATGCTAATCAGTTAGGAATCACAACAGCAGTGGTGACTTAAAACGCTCTGAATCAAAGTTACATAAATAATATCCTCAGAGCTGAATTAATATCTGTTGCCTTCAAGATGCAACTATAACAATTGCAGGCATTGTGCGGTGAGGCAGTATGTTCCTGTATTGTTTCTTGGATTTGTTCATTAATATTTGATGAGGTCATGTGTGGAGAGATTAGGCAACAGTGCCTATCTGCAGGTCACTGAGCTTGACCACCATGATCAAAGTGTTTTACTGACCTTGACAGTTAGTGATTTTAAGAGATTTGGCAAGCAGTGTCAAAATATTAAGTTTATCTGCCATTTCTTTGCCTCCCCATTACTACCTTTCCAGCGTCCATTTTCAGCAGTCCAATATTCACCCTTGCCTCACTTTCACTCCTTATATATATGAAAAAACCTTTAGCATCCTCTTTGATATTTTTGGCTAGCTTACCTTCATATTTCATCTTTTCTCTCCTTATGGATTTTTTAGTTGCTTTCTGTTGGTTTATAAAACCTTCTCAATCCTCTAACTTCCCACTAATTTTGCAAAATTGTCCTTATACATACCATTTCTATCTTCCATTATAGTTTGTAGCCCACATCCCAGTTACCGTTCCCAACAGGGTCTTTTTACCTTGCAGTTTCTCAACTCTGTCCACGGAGATTTTACATCTTCTGAACCTTTGTCACCTCTTTCTAAGGATTTGATTTCATATTTTACCAACAGAGCCTCCCCATACTCTTTGCCTACCTCCTGTTTTTTTGATACAATGTTTATCTGTGGATGTTAAGCCACCAATTATGATCTTCTTTCAGCCACTTCTCAGTAATGCCCACAAAGTCATACTTGCTAGCTCCGCTACCAGATCATCTATCTTATTTTGTATACTGCATGCATTCAAATATAACACCTTCAGTCCTGTATTCATCATCCTTTTCAATTTTACTCCCATGTTACACTTCACCTCAACCATCCCACTAACTACAGTTTTTCCCTTTCATTTGCCTGTCCTTCCTCACGGTCTTACTAGATAGATAGATAGATAGATAAATAGATAGACATACTTTATTGATCCAGAGGGAAATTGGGTTTCGTTACAGTTACACCAACCAAGAATAGAGTATAAATATAGCAATATAAAACCATAAATAATTAAATAATAATATGTAAATTATGCCAGATGGAAATAAGTCCAGGACCAGCCTATTGGCTCAGAGTGTCTGACCCTCCAAGGGAGGAGTTGTAAAGTTTGATGGCCGCAGGCAGGAATGCCTCCCTATGTCGCTCTGTGTTGCATCTCGGTGGAATGAGTCTCTGGCTAAATGTACTCCTGTGCCCAACCAGTACATTATGTAGTGGATGGGAGACATTGTCCAAGATGGCATGCAAATTGGACAGCATCCTCTTTTCAGACACCACTGTCAGAGGGTTCAGTTTCATCCCCACAACATCACTGGCCTTATGAAAGAGTTTGTTGATTCTGTTGGTGTCTGCTACCCTCAGCCTGCTGCCCCAGCACACAACAGCAAACATGATGGCACTGGCCACCACAGACTCGTAGAACATTCTCAGCATCGTCCGACAGATGCTGAAGGACTTCAGTCTCCTCAGGAAGTAGAGACGGCTCTGACCCTTCTTGTAGACAGCCTCAGTGTTCTTTGACCAGTCCAGTTTATTGTCAATTCATATTCCCAGGTATTTGGAATCCTCCACCATGTCCATACTCACCCCCTGGATGGAAACAGGGGTCACCGGTGCCTTAGCCCTCCTCAGGTCCACCACCAGCTCCTTAGTCTTTTTCACATTAAGCTGCAGATAATTCTGCTCACACCATGTGACAAGGTTTCCTACCGTTGCCCTGTACTCAGCCTCATCTCCCTTGCTGATGCATCCAACTACTACGCACTACATTGACTTGTATAACAACTCCCTATCCTCAGTCCAGTTCCCATATTCCTGCCAACTAAGTTTAAACCCTTCCCAACTGCTTTAGCTAACCTGCCCGCAAGGATATTGGTCCCCTTTGGGTTCAGGTGTAACCCGTCCTTTTTGTACAGTCATACTTTCCCCAGAAGAGAACCCAATGATCCACAAATATGAAACCATGCCCCCTGTACCACTTCCTCAGTCACTCATTCATCTGTACCATCATCCTATTCCTGCCCTGACTAGCAGATGGCGGTGGGAGTAAAACAGAGATTACTGCCTTAGAGGTCCTGTTATTCAGCCTTTTGCCTGACTCCCTATACTCACTATGCAGGGCCCCTTTCCCCTTTCTACTTATGTCATTGGCACCAATGTGCACCACAATCTCTGGCTGTTGACCCTCCCTCTTGAGAATCTTCTGTAGCTGCTGTGAGGTAGCATCTGGGAGGCAACACACTATCCTGGCTTCTCTTTTGCGGCCACAGAATATACTGTCCATCACTTTAACTATTGAATCTCCTATCACTACCGCTCTGCTTGACTGCTGCCGCTGTGCCCAGACAGGTCATCCCTTCAGCAGTATCCAGAGAGGTATATTTGTTGCTGAGGGCAATGGCCTCAAGGGAACCCTGAACTCACTGCTTACTCCCCTTACTTCTCCTGGTTGTCACCTATGTATTATCTAAGCCTGCATTTTGGGTGTGACTACCTCAGAAAAAGACTTGGCTATGAAGTCTTCAACCTCCTGGATGGTTCTGAGTGTATCCAGCTTCAGCTCCAGTTCCTTGACCTTGTCAGTCAGGAGCTGATTGGGTGCACTTTCTGCAGATGTGACCATTAGGTATCTTGAAGTCCCACATCTCACAGGAGGAGCTTTCCACTGCCTGAACTACCATCCTGCCTATATTTGTTATGCCTCTAACTTCTCAAATTTAAGTTCTAGCCTGTGCCTGTTCTCGTCCAAACCTGTTGAGCCAAAGCTTGACTACTCTTACCACAGCATCTGCTTACACAATTGCTGCTCCAACCATGGTCACTCTGTTGAAACTCTGCTCCTTTTTATTTGCCCTTGCTAATTAACCCTAGTTACTATTAACCCAAGCAAACTTCCACTCCACAGGCAAGCCCCAACAGGGGCCAGCTCACTTTTCAAATGCTTTTAAAATCCTTATTATGATGCTTTTGTCACACTACATTTCCATTAACCTTAACTGTCTAAATTTACAATAGAAAAATCTTCATACCAATATTCTGACCATTGGGTTCCTGTATTTCCCTCAATATTATCTCATTTATTTTTAAATCTATTTTCAGTTTGTCTTTGTTTTGTGAAGTCAATCTTGTACTGTACCTAATTACTTTGAAAAAACACAGCTGCAGTCTGAATGACCTATTTTCCATTTTTTAATCTTTCCGCCTGTTACCAAAGATATATCTTCTCTAATGAAGGAATTCATTTAATTTGCATTATATCCATTAGTTTCAAAGATTCAAAGCACATTTATTATCAACAAATGTATAAATTATACACTTTGAAATTTGTCTGCTTACAGGTAGCCACATCATTCAAGAATCATACAGGCATCATTCAAGAATAATTTTAAAGGAAAAGAGGAAAGGGTGCTGTTATTGATGCCCCACCATAAATATCACAGGTTCACCAGTCACTAGACACTCAAGTAGACCAGTCACATGGAAACAGTGGTCACAAACAAGATTGGGTGTCCTACAGTGGTGCTGGAAACTTTGTGAACCCTGTAGAATTTTCTCTATTTCTGCTTAAGTATGACCTAAATTGTAATCATATCTTCACATAGGTCCTAACTCTAGATAAAGAGAACTCAGTTAAATAAATAATGCAAAAACATTATACTTGTTAATTTATTTATTGAGAAAGATGATCCAATATTACATGTATTTGTTAGAAAAAGTATGTGAACATTTGGGATAATGACGCCAAATAACTTTTGTAGAAGGCATGTGTTCCAATCAATGAGATGAGATTGGAGGTGTGGGTTGTAGAGATGCCCTGCCTTATAAAAAAGACACAAAAAATCAGGTTACTGACAGAGCCTTCTGTTCTCAAGAAAGATCTGTTTATGTGCACCATGCCTCGATCAAAACAACTTTCAGAGGACCTTAGAAGAAGAATTGTAGAGATGCATCAAGCTAGAAAAAGCTGCAAAAGCATTTCTAAAGACCTGAGTGTTTATCAGTCCACAGTAAGAAACATTGTCTGCAAATGGAGGAAACTCAGTACTGTTGCTATTCTCCCAAGGACTGGGCATCCTGCAAAGATCACATCAAGAGCACAAGGTGCGTTGCTGAAGGAGGTGAAAAAGAACTCAAGGGTAACAGCAAAAGACCTGCAGAAATCTCTAGAACTTGCTAAAATCTCTGTTCATGTGTCCACTGTAAGAAAAACACTGAACAAGAATGGTGTTTATGGAAGGACTGCTCTCCAAACAAAGACATTGCTGCATTATCTCAAGTTTGCAGAAGACTACCTGGATGTTCTACAATGCTTCCTGGAAAATGTTCTGTGGATAGATGAGTCAAAAGTTGAACTTTTTGGCAGAAATGCACATTGCTATGTTTGGAGGAAAAAGGGCACTCTACACCAACACCAACACCAAAACCTCATCCCAACTGTGAAGCATGGTGGAAGAAGCATCATGGTTTGGGGCTGCTTTGCTGCCTCAGGGCCTAGACAGCTTGTAATCGTTGAGAGAACAATGAATTAAAAGCTGTATCAAGACATATTACGGGAGAATGCCAGGGTAGCAGTCTGTCACCTGAAGCTTAATAAAAGTTGGATAATACAACAAGGCAATGATCTGAAAGACAAGAGTAAATCAACAACAGAATAGTTTAAAAAGAAGAAGATTTATGATTTGGAATGCCTGAGTCAAGGTCCTGACCTTAATCATATAGAAATGTTGTGAAAGGACCTGAAGCAAGCAGTTCATGCAAGGAAGCCCACCAACACCCCAGAGTTGTAGCAGTTTTGTAAGGAGAAGTGGCCTAAAATTCCTCCAAGCCGATGTGCAGGACTGGTCAACAGTTACCAGAAACGTTTGTTTGAAGTTATTGCTGTACAAGGCCGGGGTGGGGTGGGGGGGGGGGGTTCACACCAGTTACTGAGAACAAAGGTTCGCCAACTTTTTTCAAGAAATACATGTAATAAGACTAAGGAGCTGGTGGTAGACCTGAGGAGAGCTAAGGTACCGGTGACCCCTGTTTCCATCCAGGGGGCCAGTGTGGACATGGTGGAGGATTACAAATACCTGGGGTTATGAGTTGACAATAAACTGGACTGGTCAAAGAACACTGAGGCTGTCTACAAGAAGGGTCAGAGCCATCTCTATTTCCTGAGGAGACTGAGGTCCTTTAACATCTGCCGGACTATGCTGAGGATGTTCTACGAGTCTGTGGTGGCCAGTGCCATCATGTTTGCTGTTGTGTGCTGGGGCAGCAGGCTGAGGGTAGCAGACACCAACAGAATCAACAAACTCATTTGTAAGGCTAGTGATGTTGTGGGGATGGAACTGGACTCTCTGACGGTGGTGTCTGAAAAGAGGATGCTGTCCAATTTGCATGCCATCTTGGACAATGTCTCCCATCCACTACATAATGTTCTGGTTGGGCACAGGAGTACATTTAGCCAGAGACTCATTCCACCGAGATGCAACACAGAGCGTCATAGGAAGTCATTCCTGCCTGCGGCCATCAAACTTTACAACTCCTCCCTTGGAGGGTCAGACACTCTGAGCCAATAGGCTGGTCCTGGACTTATTTCCTGGCATAATTTACATATTGCTATTTAACTATTTACGGTTTTATTACTATTTAATTATTTATGGTGCAACTGTAACGAAAACCAATTTCCCCCCGGGTTCAATAAAGTATGACTATGACTAATACTGGATCATTTTTTCCATAAGTAAATGAACAAGTGTAATGTTTTTTGTGTTATTTATTTAATTGGGTTCTCTTTATCTAGTTTAAGGACTTGCGTGAAGATCTGATCACATTTGAGGACATATTTATGCAGAAATAGAGAAAATTCTAGAGGGTTTACTAACTTTCTAGCATCACCATATAATGTGACATACCTCCTGACACCCAAAGCCTTACAAGCACAAGTCATGATTGTGATGAAATACTCTCCACTTACTTGGATAACAGCTTTGAAAAAAATTCAACACTATCTGGCACAATGTGGCAGGTGGAGTTCAACCCAGATAAGTGTGAAGTGGTTCATTTTGGTAGGTCAAATGCGATGGCAGAATGTAGTATTAATGGTAAGATTCTTGGCAGTGTGGACAATCAGAGGGATCTTGGGGTCCGAGTCTATAGGACGCTCAAAGCAGCTGTGCAGGTTGACTATGTGGTTAAGAAGGCATATGGCGTATTGGCTTTCATCGATCATGGAATTGAATTTAGGAGCCGAGAGGTAATGTTGCAGCTATATAGGACCCTGGTCAGACCCCACTTAGAGTACTGTGCTCAGTTCTGGTCCCCTCACTACAGGAAGGATTTGGAAGCCATAGAAAGGGTGTAGAGGGAGACGTACAAGGATGTTGCCTGGATTGGGGAGCATGACTTATGAAGACAGGTTGAATGAACTCAGCCTTTTCTCCTTGGAGCGACGGAGGATGAGAGGTGACCTGATAGAGGTGTATAAGATGATGAGAGGCATTGATCATATGGATAGTCAGAGGCTTTTTCCCAGGGCTGAAATGGCTGCCACAAGAGGGCACAGGTTTAAGGTGCTTGGGAGTAGGTACAGAGGAGATGTCAGGGGTAAATTTTTTACACAGAGAGCGGTGAGTGCGTGGAATGGGCTGCTGGCGTCGGTGGTGGAGGCGGATATGATAGGGTCTTTTAAGAGACTTTTGGATAGGTACGTGGAGCTTAGAAAAATAGAGGGCTATGGGTAACCCTAGTAATTTCAAAGGTAGGGACATGTTCAGCACAACTTTGTGGGCCGAAGGGCCTGTTCTGTGCTGTGGGTTTCTCTGTGTTTGTATGTTTCTAATGTCACCCTCTTGAGTGATACTGCATCTACCACACTAAACACACATCCCTCCACTCCAGTGCACTGCAGTTACTCACCAAGACTATGATGAAAGCGCTCCTCAAACCTGCGTCCTCTAGTATTAAGAATTAAAGAACATCAAATGCAAGTTCCCCTTCAGATGGCAACCATCTTGACTTGGAGACATATTTCTATTCCTTCATCATTGCTGAAGCTAAATCCTGAAAACCAGCACCTGAACAGTAGAAAAGAATATTTTTCACCAGTAGGACAGCAGATAGCCAATCCTCCCACATTCCAAAGATGTATGGGCACAGTTAGGATTAGTGAAATGTGGGCTTACTATATTGGCTCTGGAAATGTTGTGACACTTGTCTCCAGTATGTCCTTGGACTGTGTTAACTCAGACAGCACATTTCACTGTATGTTTTGATGATTTATTTGATACATTTGACAAATAAAGCTAATCTTTCATCTTTATGGACACCTGCCACTTTCTCAGGACGGTTAGGAATGGCATTGCCAGTGAAGCCCAGTCCTGAAAAACAAACAATAAATAAATAGAACCTATTAATTGTTATAATGTCATCCCAAAATAGTCCAATTAAAACCTGAGAATTTCTCAAGCCTGCCCATCCCTGCAAATAAAAGCATCACTAATCTACCTCAGTTCCATTTTTCTGTTTGAAAAATGGGTTCAAAGGAAGTTTCTAGGATTGGACATCATCACTAGCCTGAACTGGTCCAACCACATAGACACCACAGCCAATAAGGTTCACTGGTGCTTCTACTTCCTCAGGACGCTGAAGAAACCTGGCATGTCCCCTTTGTCTCTTACCAATTTTATAATGATGCATCATAGAAAGCATCCTATCCGGATGCATCACAACTTGCTATGGGAATTGCTTTGCCCATAACTATAAGAAACTTCAGACAGTTGTAGATAGTTCAACACATACAAAAACCAGCCTCCTCTCCATGGACATTGTCTGCATTTCTCACTGCCTCATTATAGCAGCCAACATAATCAAAGACCATACCCACCCAGAAGGGTCTGGCCTCTGCCCCCTTCCATTGGGCAGAAGCCTGAAAGCATATGCTACTGGGTTCAAAGACAGCTTCTACCCTGCTGTTGTAGAGCTATTGAATGGTACTCTCGTGTAATAAGATGCACCCTTGACCTCACCATCTGCTTCATTTTGGCCTTACACCTTATTGTTTACCTGCAATGCACTTTCTCCATAGCTGTTACACTTTATGATGCATTCTGTTATTGTTTTTACCTTGTGCTACTTCAATGCACTGTTGTAATGAAATAATCTGAATGCATGGTACACAAGACAAGTTTTTCAATAATCTTTGGTGTATGGGCTAATAATAAATCAATTTACTAAATTAATTTGTTGGTGTCAGAAGTTCAATAATTGAGCATGGTTCTCTCTGGAATTAAGAATTCCAGAGATTCGTAACCTTCAGGCTCAAGAACTTTTTCCACTCTCCATCCTAATTGGCAGAATTTTTTCCCCAGAGATCATTGCCCTTAGTTAAGTAGGCTCTCAGCATCTTGAACTGTCTTCCTGCGAAACTCCATACAATATAACCCCATATTACCAAGTATCTGTCTAATAAATCTCTCACCAAAATATGCAGATCAGCAAAATAAAACAAAAACTAAATAAAATATGCTGTTGTGCAGTCATGAGATTAGTCAGGGAGAATTTGATTAACTTTGCCTATTTAGAAGGATGATGTACAGTAAATTTGATTTCTACCTCCCCTTCCTCTCCTGCCACCAACTGCTCGCGTTACTTACCAAATACCCATTATTTGTATTTGCCAACAGTAATTAGCGTGCATCTGTCTGGAAGTAACTGCCTTTAGGGGTAGCATTAACCTATATTTAAGTTTCAGCACTGTATATATTTTTGTGTGTCAGATAAAGTGGATTTGGTAAAACTATCATTTTAATAGCATTAATTCGACCTATTAATGATAATGTCATAGGAGACTATTTAGAAAGCGTTTGTTTGGTGTAGCCAATTAATAGAAAAAATGTATATGTATATAGATCCTTAAAATTTTAGTACTGTAATTTTAATACCAAGATAGGTAAAGTAATTTTTAGCAAGTAATAAAAAAAATCATCTCTTTTGTTCTTTGCAGTTTCTCTCTCTGCAGCCTTGTGCTTTCCATTATCTTGCCACATTCCTTCCAGACTCAGAGCCTTATCCTTGATAGTGTTTTTGCCCCCATCAGAATTTTCCACATTTATGCCTCCAACACTACAGCATATCACTTGCTCATCTAACTGTAAAAGTTGACACGACTGAGATATGAAAGAAGAAATGTCACGTGATTATGCTCGACACTAGTACATGAGTATCCCGTGACATAACTTAAGGGAACTAAAATACAAAACAATATGTTTAAGGGAAAGGTGAATAAACACAGGAGCAAGAAAGGACTAAAATATTGTACCAGTAGTGTCAAATACCAGAAAATATTTGAGCCAAGTGGTGTTTTTCTGTTCTATAAGTATGTTGTAATTCTTTATAATATCCCTCTTTTTGGAGATTGCTTATAGTACCTTTTATGATATATAGTACGCCTCAGAGATTTTCCTCGACTTAGTCACATTTCACCACCTTTCCTTGTGCCTTTAGTTGAATGTGAAGACTGAAAGGTTAGCAAGACAGTAAACTCTCCTTTCCACATTTTGAGGACACTTTTATGTAATCAGTAAACATCATTTATTGTGTACCTGGCTAATGTCCATAAAAACTAAAGGCACTGATCTATCTGTTTTTCCCCATTTTGCCTTTGTTGTCACACCACACCCAGGTATTTAAGTGTCAGGTATTTAACTTACTTTGTTAATGAATGTCATAGGGCAGTGTGGCTGACGTAAAGGTAAACTGGTTGTTTTAGTTGGGACCCAAATGTTAGGTACTGAGCTTGATGAATGCAGCCTCAATAACATAGTTCACAATTGTTCTCTGCCGAAGGGCCTATTTCCATGCTGATTGACTATGTGGTGGCGCAACAGCGTAGTGGTTAGAGTAATCACTTTACAGTGTCAGTGATCACTGATCAGGATTTGATTCTCACCGTTGTGTGTAATGAGTTTGTATATTCTCTCTCATTCCAAAAATGTACAGTTAGGGTTAATAAGTTGTAAGCATGCTACGTTGCTGCTGGAAACGTTGCAACACTTAACGGTCTGCCCCAAGATAATCCTCACTGATTTGATTTGACGCGAATGATGCATTTCACTGTATGCTTCAAAGTACATGTGACAAATAAAGCTAATTTTTAAATCTTGTTTCAGTGGACTGTTCAGGAAGATGTTACTTAGAAACATAGAAAATCTACATCACATTACAGGCCCTTTGGCCCACAATGTTGTGCCGACCATGTGACCTACTCTAGAAGCTGCCTAGAATTTCCCTACTGCATAGCCCTCTGTTTTTCTAAGCTCCATGTACCTGCCTAAGAGTCTCTTAAAGGACTCTATTTAAGAGATTTTTATGACTTCTGGAGATAGGTGGGGAGGGAGCTACATCATGCCAGTGGTCCAGTTGTAGACTGAGAAATAGAAATTGTGCCGTCCAAAAATGCAGTGGATCATGCCAACAGCTATTAATTAATTAACTATGAACTCATTTAGATTTAACAGCTCTTTAGTGGTGTTGATACTTGCATCAAGATGTTGAATACTTGTGCCGTGAATATAGCTAAAAGGTCTTCGTGGGTTGGGGGGGAATGCAGTGGTGACAGTGATTGCTAAGTGATAAATACAGTACTCTTCTTGCATTGATGCAAGGAAGCAGACAATGTACAATTAATCAATTAAATCAATAGTATATGAATAGGTATTGTCTGGCTTGAAAACGCCAGGATAGCAACACACTAATTCTCTCATAACCTGTCAACCCTGCATCATAGCCACTTAACAGACACTGTTTTCTCTAGCTTCCCTACAACAGTGGAGCAGAAGATTCACCAGCCAGAACATTGCACAAGGGATCCTTTAGAATTTTTATTTAGAGGTACAGCACAGTAAGAGGCTCTTCAGGCCCATTGAGCCCGTACCACCCATTAACACCCATGTGACCAATTACTAGCCCATATATCTTTGGATCTGGAGCACCCGGAGGAATCCCACAAAGTCATAGTGAGAACATACAAACTCCTTACAGGCAGCTGCGGAATTGAACTTGGTTCGCTGGTGCTGTAATGACATTATGCTGACCATATTGTATTATGTTAACCTGGTCTAGCACTTTACATGGCATCCTTCACTGATGATACAGGTGTCCCCCGCTTTACAAACGTTCGCTTTATGCCACTTCGCTTTTACGAAAGACCTACATTAGTATCTGTTTTCACTAACCGAAAAAGGATTTTCGCTTTTACGACAAAAGACGCCCGCTTTAAACTTGTGTTTACTCCAAGAAAGACTACCATGACCGTGAAGCCTTGCGTGGCGCGGGCAGGTGTGTGCGCATGCATGTACGCGCTGATTTTTTTCTACAAATCGGTTTTGGCTAAATCTTCCCGATTCTGTTAAGTGAAACTACATTGTACATACATTATTTCTACTTTATATAGGCTGTGTATTTATCATATCATTCCTGCTTTTGCTGTATGTTAGTGTTATTTTAGGTTTTATGTGCTATTTGGTATGATTTGGTAGGTTATTTTTTGGGTCTGGGAGCACTCTAAAAATTTTCCCATATAAATTAATGGTAATTGCTATTGCTTCTTCGCTTTACGCCATTTCGGCTTACGAACGGTTTCATAGCAACGCTCTACCTTCGGATAGCGGGGGAAACCTGTATTCCCATTATATTCATTACACACAATTCTCTGCTAAGTGCTATTCACCTCAAAGATCAGAAATACTTCTACAATGTACTTGGTAATTCTTTGTAGCTTTCAATTAATGTTGTTAGCATCTTGACACTTCATAAAATGTAGTCTGAGAATAGCCATTCTGCTAATTAATAGACCATCAATATAATGGAAGTAGTCACTGTAGACTTTTAAGCCATAATTGTGTTGTCTTGGCAGTTGTTTCATTTACATTCAACAAGCTGCACCTTGTGTAAATTTGCTGAGTGTATACTAGCACACAGAGATATAGTGTAGAGAGCTTATCTGGGGAGAGAATTGCCGATTTCATTGTGAACACTTTCTGGCCAAGTTCAGAGTGTCCTAATGTCCTGATGCAGAGTCTCGTCCTAAAACATCAATTCATACCTTTTTCTTTCTCAGATGTTGCTTGGCCCACTGAGTTCTTCCGGAATTCTGTTTTTGGTTTAATATCCGCAATCTCTTTTGTCTTCTGAGTGACGCGGTTGAAAGAAAATCCCTTGCCAGGTTGCTTAGTGTGGGGAATAGAATTCTTATGTCTAATGTTCCTTCTTTTCCAGGTTGCTTAGTGTGGGGAATAGAATTCTTATGTCTAATGTTCCTTCTTTTCCAGGTTGTTTTCCATGTCCAGGGCCAAATCCTAATCCCATAGCACTGGGAAGCCGTTGGCTTGCCTATGCTGAGAACAAGGTAAGGTTGACCTCGATGCTTTCCTTTACTGTTATTTTATCGCAGTTGGCACATTAACAAAACCGGGGTTTATTTCCATAAGAGAGAGCTTCATGCAAACTCTATATAAATTTAGCAATAAAAGTGGCTTGGGTTCAGGCAATAGATTTAAAAATCTGTAGCTAATTGTCAGTTGCAAACCTTTAGTCCCATAAATGTAAATAGATAAAGTGGAAAAATTCAAGATTGTTTAGTGTAATTTCCAGTACACGGTGTAAAGGAGAACAAAATAATTGTTACTCCGGATCTGATACAGCCCAAAAAGAACACAATAAGGTAAATGCTTCTTCAGAAGCACCTTCCAAAGTTGTGACTTCAACCATCTAGGTTGTCAGGTGCATGGTAGCACCACCACCTCTGTTCTCCCATACGTAATGTAATCTGAATCAAAATCCATTTGCAGAAGCACCATTATCACACGGCCTTCAATAATTCAATATCTCAAGTGCAGTTTTGGTGATGGACAATAGTCGCTAGCCTTAGCATAAAGAGCCACAGTATTAATAAAGAAATACTTTCCTGCAATCACTTTGAAATTGTGCTCACTCATGTTGCCTATCTCCATCCTGGGAAGGGCGTCTCTGGCAATCCATTCTATCTATGCCTTTTATCATCTTGTACACCTCCTTCGGATTGCCTCTCACCCTCCTTTGCTCTGTGTAGACATCCCTGGCTTGCTCAACCTTTCCTTGTGGGATGTGTTCTCCAGCTGGGCTGGTGTCCTGGTGCTCTGTACCCTCTTTGGAGGTTCAACATCCTTCCTATGGTAGAGTGACCAAACTAAATACAATACTCCCAAGTATAGAGAGCTATGGTCAAGGTGCAGGGACTAGGCAGAAATCTAGGCTGGAATAGACTAGATTGGCTGAAGGGCCATTTCTGTGCTGTAGTGTTCTGACCCTAAAAGTAGGTATATGGTAATCCAGGGAAAGAAGTATAGTAATGAAGATGTTTTAATTGGTGTTTTCAATGTTTTTTTATCTGTATCTGAAGTATATTTTTCTGTTGGTTATGAATGTGCAAGTTATAAATTAGCTGGTGGCTGCTTGTGTTGCAGCCGCTTCAGTGGCTTCACATCTGAACTTGGAAACTAGAATACTGGATTAAATGTGAGCTTCAGGCATCAAGAGATAATTGGCTTACTGGAACTTGCTGTGCTGAAATGCACAATTAAAAAAATAAACTTTGCGCATCTTAACTCCTCAGCAATGGCCCAAAGGGAAGTCCTCTGAGTGGGGTGAGATTGTAGATTTGGGTGGCAATGACTAGAATATCGTGGCATTCACTTATGTTGGTATTGCTTACCCGAGAGTCAGAGCAGAACACACCAAGCTTCTCCTCTACTTACAATATCAAATTTCATGTTAAGACCCAAATTACTTGTTTGCCTCTCACTTACAAACTTAATTAAGGGATAATTAGAGTCATAGTCTTAAGCATTGCAGCACAGAAACAGGCTGTCTGGCCCTCCTAGTCCACGCTGAGTTATCCTGCCTAGCCTTTCGACCTGCACTTGGACTATATCCCTTGATACCCCTCTCACCCATGTACTCATCCATATTTCTCTTAAATGTTGAAATCAAACCTGCATCCACCATTTCCGCAGCCAGCTCATCCACACTCTCAGTTCCTCTTAAGTATTTCGTCTTAGGAGGCTGAGAGGGGATCTTATTGAAACATATAAGATTATTAAGGGATTGGACACGCTGGAGGCAGGAAGCATGTTCCCGCTGATGGATGAGTCCAGAACCAGAGGCCACAGTTTAAGGATAAGGGGTAGGCCATTTAGAACGGAGTTGAGGAAAAAGTTTTTCACCCAGAGAGTGGTGGATATATGGAATGCTCTGCCCCAGAAGGCTGTGGAGGCCAAGTCTCTGGATGCTTTCAAGAAAGAGATGGATAGAGCTCTTAAAGATAGCGGAATCAAAGGTTATGGGGATAAGGCAGGAACCGGATACTGATCGTGGATGATCAGCCATGATCACAGTGAATGGCGGTGCTGGCTTGAAGGGCCGAATAGCCTACTCCTGCACCTATTGTCTATTGCCTATTGTCTTGCACCCTTAACCTATGACCTCTAATTCTAGTCTCACTCAACTTCAGTAGAAAAAGCCTGGTTGCACTTCATCATTATTCAGGTGCCTTGCTGTTCGGCGTGGGCGATCATGTCTCTCCATCCATCACAGTCCCTGACCCTCCGAATTGTAGTTGTTGCCTCCCCTGTTTCTGACCGTGATGTTATTCCATCTATCATTTTCATTCTCTGTCTGCCTCTGCTTCTTTTTCCTTCCAGCTTTCCAGTTGTAACTAAACGCTCTAATGTCTCTCTTCGCGTGATGTGTCCAAAGAATTTTGATTGCTGTTTTCTGATTTTTTTTAAGTAATGTATGTTTTGTTTTCGTTCTCTGTAAAACTTAGCCTGTCTAAACCCCTCATAATTTGTACACCTCAATCAAATCTTCCCTCATTCTCTTATGCTGCAGGGGATAAAGAGCTAAAATATTCAACTTTTCCCTATAACTTAGGTCCTCAAATTCTGGCAACCTCCTTGCAAATATTCTCTGTACTTTTTCAATTTTATCAATTTCTTTCTAATTGATAGCTGACCAAAACTACACACAATCATACATTATTTAGTTCCCACTTTAAATTCAAAAGTCCTCCCTTTATTTTTCGATGTATTTCATAATAATTTTGTGACCACCTTTATAATGGAAGCTGTTCCAGAACCCTTTTTTACATTCTCTTGACAATAGTTGCATACCAGACCTCTACAACTATCAACTTCCGCTTTAAGTTATGATGACTTATAATTTAAAGCGGAAGTTGATAGTTTCCTGATTGGTCAAGGCATTGAAGGATATGACGAGAAGGCAGATGTATGGGGTAGAGTGGGATCCGGGACCAGTCATGATGGAATGGTGGTGGAGACTTGATGGGCTGAATGGTCTAATTCTGCTCTTACGTCTTATGGCCTTATGGTCTTATATGGCCTGTTTCATTATAAATGTACCATTATACTTTGTACTTTATTGTCACCAAACAATTGAACATACAATCATCATAGCGATATTTGATTCTGCACTTCCGGCTCCCTGGATTACAAATCTATAGTAAATATTAAAAATTTAAATTATAAATCATAAATAGAAGATAGAAAAATGGAAAGTAAGGTAGTGCAAAAAAACCGAGATGCAGGTCCAGATATTTAGAGGGTATGGCCCAGATCCAGGTCAGGATCCGTTCAGCAGTCTTATCACAGTTGGAAAGAAGCTGTTCCCAAATCTGACCGTATGAATCTTCAAGCTCCTGAGCCTTCTCCTGGAGGGAAGAGGGACGAAAAGTGTGTTGGCTGGGTGGGTCGTGTCCTTGATTATCCTGGCAGCACTGCTCCGACAGCATGCGGTGTAAAGTGAGTCCAAGGACGGAAGATTGGTTTGTGTGATGTGCTGCGCCGTGTTCACGATCTTCTGCAGCTTCTTCCGGTCTTGGACAGGACAACTTCCATACCAGGTTGTGATGCACCCTAGAAGAATGCTTTCTACGGTGCATCTATAAAAATGAGTGAGGGTTTTAGGGGACAGGCCAAATTTCTTTAGTTTTCTCAGGAAGTAAAGGCGCTGGTGGGCCTTTAGGCACTTTATAGGCACTTTTGGAGGAAATTTTAAGTACTTTTATTTATTTAGAGATACAGCATGGTAACAGGACCTTCAGGCTCAATGAGTCTATGCTGCCCAGTTACATCTATGTGACCAAATACAATAATGAGAAACTCTGCTGATGTTGGAAATCCAAGCAACGCGCACTTACTGCTGGAGGAGCTCAGCAGGCCAGGCAGTATCTATGAAAAAGACGACAGTTGACGTATCGGGCTGAAACCCTTCATCAGGACTGGAGCAAAAAAAAAGAGGAGTTAGAGGAAGAAGGTGAGGGGAGGAAGAAACACAAGGTGATCGGTGAAATCATGAGGGTGGAGGGGTGAAGTAAAGAGCTGGGTCGTTGATCGGTGAAAGGGATACAGGGCTGGAGAAGGGGGAATCTGATAAGAGAGGACAGAAGGCTATAGAAGAAAGAAAAGGGGGAGGGTCACCAGAGAGAAGTGATGGGCAGGTAAGGAGATAAGTTGAAAGGAAATGGGAATGGGAAAAGGTGAAGGTTTGGGGGGGGGGGTGGAATTATCAGAAGTTTGAGAAATTGCTGTTCATGCAATCAGGTTGGAGGCTGACCAGACAGAATATAAGGTGCTGCTCCACCAACCTGAGTGTGGCCTCATCGTAGCAGTGGAGACTCAGGTTGGAGGGGCAACACCTTATATTCTATCTGGGTAGCCTCCAACCTGATGCCATGAACATCAATTTCTTGAACTTCTGGTAGTTCACCCCTCCCCTTCATCATTCACCATTCTCCATTCTCATTTCCCTCTCTCACCTTATCTCCTTACCTGCCCATCACCTCCCTCTGGTGCTCCTCCCCCTTTTCTTTCTTCTGTGACCTTCTGTCCTCTCCCGTCAGATTCTCCCTTCTCCAGCCCCGTGTCTCTTTCATCAATCAACTTCCCAGCTCTTTACTTCACTCCTCCCTTCTCCCAGTTTCACCTGTCACCTTGTATTTCTTCCTCCGCTCCCCATCTTCTTACTCTGACTCCTCATCTTTTTTTCTCCAGTCCTGATAAAGAGTCTCAGCCCGAAACATCAACTGTACTCTTTTCCATAGATGCTGCATGGCTTGCTGAGTTCCTCCAGCATTTTAAATGACCAAGTGACTTACACCTTTGGAGTGTGGGAGGAAGTCGGAATGCTTGGAGGAAATTCACGCAGTCACAGGGAGAACATACAAATTGCTTACAGACAGCGGGAGAAATTGAACCCTGTTTGCTGGATGCTGTAATAGCATTACACTATTCTACTGTGCTACTGTGCTGCCCCCATAATTGCCATCATTGATGTCAATTATGCAGTAATACCATTTTTAACATATTAGTATAGATTGTTTATAAAATACGTGTGTTTTAATTTCCTGGGAAGCATTGTTTTGTTTATAATTAAAATTCGCAATGGGGAATAATAACGTAAATGGTGAAACTGAATTATTTGTTACAGAACTGTGTTGTTTTCTTAGAATGGAAATGAAAATTGTCTCATGCGATTTTTTTCTGAAAGGAAATAGGAATTACTAATTGCTTTTGGAGTTGTACTGCTGTAGCTAATGTTACCGTCTGTCCTTTTGCTTCTACTCAGCTCATTCACTGTCATCGATCCCGCGGTGGGGCCTGTGGAGACAACATCCAGTCTTATACTGCCACAGTTATCAGTGCTGCCAAAGTGAGTTCAACACTAATGAAGGGACAGTGAGTTAAATGTTTAAACTGTTTACAGGCATCTAAAACAATTTCAGACCAGAACGTGGCATCAAGGAGCACAAAGCAGCAAAATACTGTGAACTGTGAAACTTGAAGCTAGGCCCAGTTTAGCAACAAGAAGGAACCATTATTCTGCCTAAGTTTCTTCCTTTGTAAATCACAGTCAGTTTTATTGAATATATGCATTTGAATTGATTTCAGTAACTTGTTTACAAAGTGCATTGCAAATTGGTCAAAAAGATATGCAGTGTATGTACATGATGAATGGGATGTTGTAGCAGAGGACGATTTGGAAAGGAAATTGGGAATGGTGATAGACCACCACTTTCAATGTCTGGACAATGTGGTCAAGCTATTAAAAAGTCAATAGAATGCTGGAATATGTATTTAGAACAAGTCTCTGGAGGAACTGTTGGGACTGTACAGTGCATAGTCTGAGCATCTTTGTAGTGTAGCGAATAGCACAACTTGTCAAATTAAAAGTACAGCATCTGTGAGAGAGATAGACTTCTAAGAATACATATGAAAAGACTTAGATTTAGTACAAATGGGGTGGAAGTCCCTGTTAAGTGCTACAAATAAAGTAAATCAAGAAATTATGGATGCTGGTGCAAGTTTAGGAAGGCATCACACAAGTTCAAGTTCAAGTTCGTTGTCATCTGATTGTAGGTCTATACAATGAAATGAAACACTGTTCCTCTGTACCATGGGCACCCACAGTACATATATCACACACAGCACATAAAACAAAATATTACCATAAATAAGTTAATAAAATTTAATTCAAAACTGCATGTAGTACACAGCACTGGTAAACTGTAAACAGTATGGTAACTAGTGAACAGTTCTCTGTCCTGGTGATGAGACCTCAGTGGTGGCAGGATATTTATTAGTCTCACAGCCTGAGGGAAGAAGCTGTTGCCCAGTCTGACAGTCTGAGTCCTGATACTGCTGTACCTCCTTTCTGACAGTAGTGGGTCAAAGAGAGGTGGGATGAGTGGTAGGGATCTTCAGCAATACTTTGGGCTCTTCACCATTCCCCTCTCCATGGCATTTCAATACTGGGCTTGCCAGCAATGTCTGTATCCCACAATGATTGTGACATATATGACATAAGCACCATTAAACAGTTTCCATTAATAACTGCATGTTTAATCTAGGATTAATGTTCTAAAATCCTGGCAACATAAGTAGTTAGGCTAAATAAGGTGATAGAGGAGGCATATGGCATGTTTGCCTTCATCGATTGGAGTGTTAGTTATGAAAGTTGTGAGGTCATATTGTAGCTGTATAAACTCCAGTTAGGCCACATTTGGTGTATTGAGCGCATTTCTGGTTGTCACATTACAGGAAGGATGTGGAGGCTTGGACTGGGAGCTGAAGAGGTCTGTCAGGATATTGCCTGATCAGAGAGTGTTAGCTACAAAGAGAGGATTGGACAAACTAGGATTCTTTTATTTGGAATGTCAGAGACTGTGGGACAATAGTCGAATCTCAGTGAATCTCTCACTGCCTTTAAATCAGGCTCTAGCTGAATATTTTGAAGCCATCTCACATAATTTTCATGATGAACAATGGACATGGAGCTGTGTTTCAAATTCCTTGCATATTGAAGTTTGAATTAATTTATAGAGATTGCAAAGACCAATATTTGTACATTGACTTCATAAGGTGTAGCCATCATTATGAGCTGATAATGAATGATTCTGGTATTTGTGAGTCACTCAGACAGGATATCTAAATGAAGAGCTAGAAAAGGCATGGTAAAAAATTAAAATGAAAATTCCCACCTATTTATCTATGTCCATAATTTCTCTTGTTAAGTGAATTTTAATCCTTCATTCTGTTCAACAAATAATATGTGGTTTCAGCATGTATACAAACTGAATGTACACAGTGGGGTTTGGGTGATGTGATTCCTGTTGTTGTGGTTACTCTGGCACAAGAACAGGTCCTTCAACCCCTAATGCCATATCAAAACTAATCCCATATGCCTGCATGTGGTCTGTATTCCTCTTTCCCTGCCTGTACATGTGTCTGTCAGAATATTTTCAATGTTGATGTTCTGTCTGCTTATACCATCTCCACTGAGAGCACATTGTAGGGTAATGTAATGGGTGACAGATGACACATGTTGTTCATAACAGAAACTTTTGTACATAAGTCACAAACACCATCATTTTGTGTTCACTTTAAGAGATGGTGTCTGATCTAATGACGTCAGTGTAAGGCAACTGGTTTTGGTTTGTTTGTTACGGAAGTAAAAGGCTGTGGCTTTTGTTAAGCACATAAAACAACTCTCACATGTTTTATTCACAAAATCCTATAATATTACAGGCATCTTTCACTCTTAACAAAAAACTTGTCTTGCAAATCACTTCTAAAATTTTATACTTCTTACTTTAAACCTATGCCCTCTAGTGTTTGATATTTTATCCCCTAGGAGCAAGCTTGTGACTCTCTTCCCTGGCTATACTTCTCATAATTTTATATATTGTACTTCTATCAGGTTTCCCCTTAGCCTCCGAAGCTCCAGAGAAAACAATCTCAAGGTTTATCTAACCTCTTCTTCTGGCTAATGCACCCTAATCCAGACAACATCTGATGAACCTCTTTTGTACCTTCTTAAAAGCTCCCACGTCCTTCCTGTCGCGTCGAGACCAGAACAGCACCCAATACTCCAAATGTGGCCCAGACAAGGTTTTATACTGCTGCAAAATGCCTTCCCAACTTTTATACACAATATAATTGAAAGTAAGATATAGGAGCAGATTAGGCCATTTGGCCCATCAAGTCTGCACTACCATTCCATCATGACTGATTTATTACCATCTTAACCCCGTTACCCTGCCTTCTCTGACACTATATTGCATCTGCCACTTCTTTGTCCATTCTCCTAATCGGTCTACGTCCTTCTGCAGGCGCCTACTTCCTCAACACTACCTGCCCCTCCACCTGTCTGCAAACTTGGACACAAAACCATCAATTCTGCAATCCAAATCATTGATATATAATGTGAAAAGAAGTGGTTCTAACACCGAACCCCGTGAAAAGCCTCCAGTAATTGGCAACCAAACCATTGAAGGCAAGAACATGGATTTTTTTACCACCCAATTAACTTGTGTTGCCACTTTCAGGGAGCTATGGATTTGTACCCCAAGATCCCTCTGTATATCAGTGCTTCAGATAGTCCTGCCATTTACTGTATTCACTCTTCTTGCATTTGCCGTCCTTGAAACATCACCTCACACTGTTCTGTTTAAACCTCGAGTTATTTCTCTAAATTTCCAATTGATCTATCTTATGCTCTATCCCTTGACAGTCTTCCATGCTTTTTTCACCACCAGTTTACTGGATAAATGGTGAATTCCATTTCTTACCCATCAAAAGGAAAAAGCAAATTTTGTCCACTTTTATAAGTATTTAAGGACAAGAGAGTAACCAGGAAAAGAGTAAAGCCAATTTGAGACCAAAATTGCATGGAGGCAGAAGTGAGGTCCCAAGCAAATACTTCTCATCTGTATTCACTAAGAAGAAGGACATTGTAGTTAACATTCAGGGGAGAGGTCAGTGAAATTCTAGATTCTATTGAAAACATACTGGAGAAACCCATGTGGTCACAGGAAGAGTATGTAAACTCCACAAAGGTAGCACAAGGAGTTAGGATTCAACCTGGGTCACTGGAGCTGTGAAGTGGTGGCTGTACCAGCTCTGCCTTTGTGTTGTCCATGGATTTAGTAAAGTTTTGGCAAAGTTCCACCCAGGAAACTGGTCCAGAAAGTTATAACCATGGAATCCAAGGAAATCTTTGAAATTTAATCAGAAGTAGGAAATAGAAAGTGGTGGTCTTACGATTAGTAGTTTTGGTTTTCTGATTAGTAGACTTTGATCAGAACTGGGACCATTACCAATAATTGTATATTTTAACAATATGGGTATAGGTATAGGAGAGGCAACTGGAAACTTTGCAAATGACGTGGAAATTGACTTTTTTTTAATATTGGAGAATTGGTCCCATCTCATTCCCTAAAGTATCTGAAAATATTCAGTCACTGGAGAAACTTTCAGCAAAGTAGATTCTGTTCTGACTTCTGTGGTCACCAATTTGCAGAATCAGTTACTGGATAAATGAGCAAGAGCAGGAATCCTGATTATGTATTTTTTCCTCTGTGGATGCCAATTGTAATACCTTAACATCTGCTCCAGATGAGATAATGAAGCAGTAAAACTCAGAACTAAAATGCTGGAAATTATATTGAGAGCTGCATGCGCTAGAGGGAGGTGTTTAAATTGTAATTTAATCATTGATCATAATTACACATGATTATTTTTGGAGATTTTCCCCAGTTTTTTTGTGAAAATCTCTTTCCAGCTCACTGGTTTCACCAGTGATACACTAAGTTTAAGTTATCACTTCATTACTCTATTTAAATATTGGGCTGATTTGATTTTCTCTTTTGTCACACCTAGTGTACATGGTTCACTCTAATATTTTTTATGGCTTTATGGACCAATCATTGATTTGAGTGGGAAATTTTTACATGACCTGAAAACTGGACAGCACTTTAATTTTTTTTTTGTAATGTGTATACCGTGGATATTTAGAATGAAAATTGAAAAATAATATACTTTTGATTTTATGTAATAATTGAAGGGTATAATGAAATACAGTATAACCAAGAAAATCTTTCACATTTTGTAAACTTTTTCTTGTCTGTCTTTATTACAAATCTATTGTTTATAAACACTGTCCAGATTAATTTTACATCTAGATAAAAGATATACCTTAATCCTCATTTGATCATCCAAATGCTCCACTCCTGGTCTATTTCTGGATTTGCATTTGATTGAATTCATAAGACTGAATCCACATTCATAGCCAGCACTAGGAGCTTGGATTGTTCCAATGATGTCAACACAAATTGACAGTTCTTCAAATTATTTGATTCTAAGCAAGTAGTTCAATGTATCAGTGAGCATCTTAATTGAACCACGCTTAACTTTCTCAGAAATGACAAATTTGAAACCACAGTATTGCTGCAATATTTTTGAGATAACACTTCAAAACATTAACAATGAGCTACTGACTTCCATCCTGTGTTTATTTTTACAATTGTAACAGTGTTGTAACTTGAAACACTGACAATGTAGATACGTTGAAGCTCTAAAATGTTTCGAAGTAAATGTATGTTTATTATTTAGAAAAATTATGGATTATATTCATTAACACATAATTGCAGGATATTTTACAATTATATTAAGATAGATTTCAAAATTATATTAGCATAATTTCAAAGATGTTAATATTATGTAAAAGAAAATTCTAGGTGCATGGCAACAATGGCTAAGTGCGTGGGAGCATTTCAGTTACTATGCGGTCATATACCTGCGCAGCTTAGAGGCAACAGTGTTGGTGTATGAACGGCAGTATTCTACTAGATTTAATCCACGTCATTGTAACTCTTCCTAAAAATACCCAGTTTTAAACACCAACCTTTAGAGTACACATGTACCTGGAAGGACATTTGTTTTACCCTAGAGTTTTTCTCTGATTATCAATAAGATATAAAAATAATACATAACAATTGAAGACTGCTGTCTACCTCACTCTGTCCTGTATCCAGGTGAAAGTGAGATCTGTGCTGTGTTTACTTCATTGTTTGAAGGTGATACATTTGCTCGTGTACTGTAGAAGTACCTGGAACATATTGACAAATTCATGAAATTAACTTGCCCTTTGGTTAGCTGGTTTGCCTTTAGTCTTCATAATATTACTCAAGTGTATGCTTAAGTAATTTAGTCCTGAAGAAGTGCATTGGCACAAAACGCCAATGGTTTATACATTTCCACAATTGCTGCCTGACCTGCGAAGTTTCTCAACTTTTTGTGTGTGTTACTAAGTAAATGCTTTTTTGAATGTCCTGGAAGTAAATCGCCAAAGTAGTGTAGATGGTCTGACCTCTTCAAATTAATAAATACATTTGACCTGGAATAAAGATTATATGATCTTCAAGTTCCAAAAGACATTGCTACATATTCATTAACTAATTTATTTTTCTTGGTGCCAATCAGCCAACTATCTTGGTGCTTTTCCATGTTGGCAAAAAAGAAATGTGGTTTTGTCTTCGAAGAAACTAATTGAAGTTAATTATGATTATATGTCATAGTTGGCATTCACTTTACAGAAGACAGTGACTCCAAATCTGAGTAATGGTTCACACCTAAACTGGAAAACATGCAATTACTGTGACCTTCTGACTTTTGTATTGTCCAAAATTTCATAAAACCCTTTAGTCTTATCACTATCTAATTAGAGTCTTGGCTGCTTCCATCTGCCTTAGGATGATTTAACCCTAGGGTAGTTAATTGCTGTGGTGAAGCCTGTTTCTGTATTCCCCTGTTACTCGATAGCTTCTAAATGAGTCCTAACAGCTTACGTGAGAGCAACACCATTACCGTTAATGGAGGGAGCAGCTGATGCGGCATTTAAAAGGTTAATCAGGCTTCCTGACTCTGTACTATCGTCAATACAGAGTGGCGCCTGTTGGTGTTGGTCCGTGGAAGTCACTTCGTAACAGCCGACTAAGAGAACATGTGCATATTGTCAAATCATTAATAATTTAAGCAAACACTTGGCTACTAATTGATCAGCTCTAATGTGTTGTCTAATCACTGCTGTTAAACTTTTTAGCACTAATCAAAACAGTTTCCCATTGATCCGCATGTGTTCTGGCTGGACTCTGTTGTGTTATCAGTGTCTGAAGTGGGGATGTTGATGCTGGCTTTGATTGTTTTCTTTCTTCTTTCTTTTTAAATCTGATACAGACATTCAAGACAGGACTCACCATGTTTGGGGAAGCAGTGGGTCGACTGGCTGGCAGTTTACCCTCAGGGACTCTTGAGGATGAGGTTTCCACACACAGTGCCTCTCGACGCAGCCCACACATCCCTGGGGTTGTCACAATCATCGATACTGAAACTGTTGGGGAAGGACAGGTATTGTGAAGAACCACAAGACTAATATTTTATAGAATTTTTGAGTTGCACTAAAATGCCTCTAATAATGCATAAACACTTACCTGGTCATATGAAATAGCAGTAGACTGTTCAGCCCCACTGTCAATTCTGAATACAGTTAATAAATGACACTCCATGGCCTTCCTAGGTAGAGCATCTGAAAAGTTTACTCCACCCTTTGAGTCAAGAGATATCACTTTATGCAGTCTCTTGTGTCTCAAGGTTTCTCCTCACCTCAGTCCTGAAAGGTCTGCCTTGTATCCTGTGACCATGATGCCTTTTCTCTGGTCTTTCCAGCCTGGAGTACTATTCTCTTCAAGATTGCTTAAAATTCAAGATTGTTTAATGTCATTTCCAGTACGCAAGTGTAAAGGAGAATGAAATCATTGTTACTCTGGATCCGAAGCAGCTCAAAAAAAACCCCACCAAAGGTTAAAAAAAAACACAATAATGAAAAAAACAATAAATATACACTCAGACCCCTCTTAACCCCGCGGATGCATTCCTTGGAGATAGAGCGCTATGTAAGTCAGTGCTATGTGGGGTAATTATGACATTGCGTAAATAGACATGTGCCTGATTTAAAAAGATTAAACTCGAGATACGTGATATATTTTATGTATAGACAGTAATTTGTGGAATAATATATATGCAAATAGGTCTAACCTGTACATCAGTGGAGCAGCAAAGTATCACAGCAGCAATGGAGGGAAGTGGGTGGTGGTCACATCTCAGAGCCACTGGGGACCAGGCTGTGGGTCCTCCCTTAATTTTGGCTTCTTCTTCAAGTAGGCGTTGAGATTTGACTGCCTTTTTAAAAATTTCCTCTCATGGAGCAGTTCTCTGCAGCAGGAAATCATATCAAGAACATCTCTCTTTGCCTTATTGCTTCATTCCCAGTCAGGGTCATTATCAATGAACTGGCCCATGATTTGTGTGATCATGAGGAACGTTATGGTGAGGTTTCTTGCTGGAGTCTCTTCTTCTCCATCCAAGTCCTCAGAGTCACCCAGGATACTTGCTCTGCCAATTCGCAAAGCTCTTTCTTATTAAGGCTCACCATGAGAATGCAGTAACTCATTAGCATCGCCATCATTAACATCCTCTAATTCCGCTTCATTGGCCAGTTCAACGATGTTTTGGGTGACCGGTTCTGCCTGAAATCCTAGGAGTTTCACGTTCATGCTAATGTTTTTCCTAGACATCTTAGATGTACTACCCTCACTGGAAGTTGCAGGCCGTTTTCCAGACATTACGGCTGAAAAAAATGGAATAAATTGGTGAGGGAGCAAGAACATTTACACACGCGGGGAGGCAGAGTGTGAACTAATACGTGATTGGCTGTGAGTGGCTCAGAGTGTATGTAAAGTGCTCTCACTGGCTGATTGAATGTTTACTCTTAATTGCAGCTGCTCATGAGAAGTTTTAAGTGTTGTTTAGAATGAATTTTTGTCATTTTTAAAAATTTCAATAAAGATTCGAATAACCTTGTTGTAACGAATCAGCGCTATACGGGGTCTGAATGTAAATACATACGTATAATAGCTTGTTTGTAGGGTTGCTCACTGAGCCTGGAGGTTAGGTCGCAAACCTTTTGTCACCAGTCGAAGTGACAACGTCAGTATGTAATTGAGTTTGTTTCTGTTGAGTTTTCATATTTATATTGTTCCAACTTGTTCTGATTGGTTGGCTGTCGCACTTACATACATTGATTGATTGTATGTCAATAAAGTGGTGCTAGGCACAGGAGTGTATGTAAGGCGACTGACGGGTAATGATAAAGTAGTTGTCGTGGAGGGGTGGGTTAGTGGGTGGAGGTGTTGGTCAGACTTACTGCTTGGGGAAAGTAACTGTCTTTGAGTCTGGTGTGCCTGGTATGGATGCTACATGGTCTCCTCCGTGTTGGGAGAGGGACAAATAGTCCATGAGCGCAAAAAGCTAGAAGAACTCAGCAGGTCAGGCAGCATCTATGGAGGATGAACACTTGATGTTTCAAGCCTGAAACATTGACTGTTAATTTTCTTCCATAGATACCACCTGACCTGCTGATTTCCTCCAGAATTTTGTTTTTTACTCCAGATTTCCAGCATTTGCAGTCTCTCATGTGTCTATTTATACCTACCCAGTTTTGCTCTAAAAATTTGTCTGTTTCTCTGAGGTCACTTCATCTTTCTAATGCAAAGGATTGCAGGCTTAGCCTCTTCAGACTTCCTTTATATGTAATACCTTCCATTTCAGAAACCAGTCTGTTTCATGACCGATTTCTACCACAGAACCAGACAGAGGGTGGAATTATTGTTTTGCTTATGAATATTCGGGAAGAAAAATCACAAACATTTATTAATGCTTACACTTGAGAGAGATGTAAGTGGAAAAAATGGATATCTTAAGACCATGCCACCAGTGGCTCACTATAATCAAGCGCTTGAGGTACCGCACGATGCCGCCTCCAAACAAGAAACAGTCCATCCCAATGCATTTCAAATCATCGTTGGAGACTTCAACCAGGCTTATTTGAAGAAATCCCTGCTCAATTACTATCAGCATATAACCTATAGCACCAGAAGTCCCACACACTAGACCACTGTTACACTAAGATAAGGATCGCCTACTGTTCCATGCCCAGACCACATTTTGGTAAATCTGATAGCTTGGCTGTCCTCCTCCTACCTGCACAGGCAGAAGCTAAAGAGCAAGGCTGCAGAGATGAGGACAACAAAGAGGTGGTTATGGGAAGCAGAGGAGCAGCTATGGGATCGCTTCGAGTCAGTGGATTGATCCATGTTCAAAGATTCATCTGTGGATCTGAATGAATACATCATGGTTGTCACACACTTTATAAAAACAATTGTGGATGAGTGTGTCCTCACAAAATCATTCAGAGTCTTCCACTACCAGAACCCTGGATGAACCATGAGATTCGCAGTCTGCTGAGGGCCAGATCAGAGGCATTCAAGTCTGGTGATCAAGAAAGGTACACGAGGTCCAGGTATGATCTCCTTGAAAGCCATCTCACAGGCAAGGTGGCAGTTCCAAATTTTTCTTTGTAAAATTTGTTTTTTTTACAATCCAAGGACAATTCTACTCCAAGAACTTTGAGTACTGCAGGGCTACGCCATTAGTGAGCTGCTCGTTAATCGGAGTAACTGGACTGTTGTCAGTGGTGGAGCTGGCCAAGGTGTTGAAGGGGTGGGCTGGGATGTTGGAGAAGGAGCCAGCCGAGATGTTGAAGGGGTCGGCTGGGATGTTGGAGAAGGAGCCAGCCGAGATGTCGAAGGGGTCAGCTGGGATGTTGGAGAAGGAGGCAGTCAGGATATCGGAGGAGCTGACCTGGTTACAGACTGTGCTGCCCGCTACTTGGAACCATCAGAGTTAGTGCAGTATAACCTTGGGAGATTGTCTTGGACATTTCACTTGCAATCACAAGACTCTGTTTGGCAGTGATAATGTAAGTTGCTGCAGGCCTGTTACCCTTGTCTGGTGGAGGGGACAGATGACATGGGAGCTGTGTAGCTTCGGTTGTAGAGAGGACTAGGCCACAAACCTTGGGCTTGTCTGCTACTGCAGACCAGGTGAGAAGACATGAGAGCTTTACAGCATGGTGGCCATGTTTGGCTGGTGCCTGGCCTCTCCTATTGGTGCTGCCCTCCCGTGTTCGAGTGGTGGAATGAAATGCCGGATTGCATGCATCTACATGCTGCATTGCCAGACATTGTCGCTCAAGCTCTTGGACAATGTTCCCTCCAAGGCTTTTGTTACTAGCGCACAAAGGAATTGCACAAACAATTTGCGCGTCGTGTGGATGGACTTTAGGACCCGTGGGAGTGGGGGAGCTCAGGAACTGCCATCTGCGGCTGCTGCTGAATCCGCAGTATTTCTATTCTGTTGACGGATGCTATTAATGAATTAAACTTAATGGATTGATACTTCTCAAAGTGTATTTATTTCACACTCCACAAATTTATATGCACACTAACTTAGTCCTGACTCAGGACTCAGCAGCAGCTGTGGGTGGCGGTTCCTGAGCTCCCCGGCTTCCCAGCTCCCTCAAGACCTAAAGTCCATCACAATGCAAATAAATTGTGTGCTAGTAGCAAGAGATTTGTGTGTGCAATGTGTGTTTTTTTTGAGTGAATATGCTTTTTTACTCACTAATAATTTTGAATTGTGTTATTCGCCATTTTGAATGTTACTCGTTATTTTTGCACGTTTTGCACTTTGGCCCTAGAGGAATTCTGTCTCGTTCAGCTGTATCTGTGTATGGTTTGAATGATAATTAAACTTGATTTGATTTGATTTGATTTCCAGACTAAACTTGAATCAATGAAGGATGCTTGACAGTTGTGGCAAAGCTTGAATGCTCTTATAAAGTAAAATCAAATGACATAGGCAGCAATAGGGCTTAGTTTCCAAACGTGCTCAATGCCTTCTATGCATGTTTTGACTGTCAAAACATGGAGGAATGATCACAATCTCCCATAGCCCCCTATGATCCTGGGAACATCCCCACTTTTGACCTTTTAACAGGTAAAGCAGCTGAAGATGGTTGGTCCTAGGACACTTCCCTGAGGAACTCCTGCAGTGATGTCCTGAGGATGAGGTGATTGACCTCTAACCACCACAACCATCTTCCTTTGTGTCAGGTATGATTCCAACCAGCGGAGGGTTTTCCCTCTAATTCCCATTGATTCCATTTTAGCTAGTGCTCAGTCAAATACTGCCTTGATGTCGAGGGTTATCACTCTCACCTCACCTCTGGTATTTAGCTCTTTGGTCCATGTTTGGACCAAGGAGGTGATGAGGTCAGGAGCTGAGTGGCCTTGACGGAACCCAAACTGGGCATCCGTAAGCAGGTTATTGCCAAGTAGGTGCTGCATATGGCATTGTTGATGATTCCTTCCATTACTTTGCTGATGATTGAGAGTAAGCTGATAAGGCGGTAGTTGGCTGGGTAGGTCTTGTTCTGTTTCTTGTGTACGGGACATACCTAGGCAATTTTCCACATTGCCGGGTAGATGCCGGTGTGTAGCTGTACTGGAACAGCTTAGCTAGTGGTGTGGCAAGTTCTAGAGCACAAACTTCAGGACTATTGTGGGATTTTGTCTGGGCCTATAGTCTTCACAGTATCCAGTGCTTTCAGCCATTTCCTGATATCATGTGGAATGAATTGGATTGGCTACATACTGACATCTGGGATGCTGGGGCCTTCTGGAGGAGGCTGAGCTGGATCGGCACTTCTGACTGAAGATTGTTGCAAATGCCTCAGCCTTATCTTTTACACAGGTCTGCTAGGCTCCTCCATCAGTGAGGATGGGGATATTTGTGGAATCTCCTTCTCCAGTGGGTTGTTTGATTGTCCACCGCCATTCATGGCTGGATGTGGCAGGACTGCAGAGCTCAGATCTTAGGCCAGATTTGGGAACAGCTTCTTTCCGACTGTGAACGGATCCTGACCCGGATCTGGGCCGTACCCTCCAAACATCCGGACCTGCCTCTCGGTTTTTTTTGCACTACCTTACTTTCCCTTTTCTATTTTCTACTTATGATTTATAATTTAAATTTTTTAATATTTACTATCGATTTGTACTCCAGGGAGCGCGAAGCGCAGGATCAAATATCGCTGCGGTGATTGTATGTTCTAGTATCAATTGTTTGGCGACAATAAAGTATAAAGATCCGATCCATTGGTTGTGGGACCACTTAGGTCTGTCTGTTACTTGCTGCTTGTGGTGTTTGGCGTGCAAGTAGGCCTGTATTGTGACTTCACCAGGGTTACGCCTCCTACTGAGGTATGTCTGCTGTTGTTCTCGCCACTCTTCATTGAACCAGGGTTGATCCCCTGGTCTGATGGTAATGTTAGAGTGGGGGATATGCTGGGTTATGAGGTTACAGATTGTAGTTGAGTACAATTCTGCTACTGCTGATGGTTCACAGTGCCTCATAGATGCCCATTCTTGGGCTGCTAGATCTGTTTGCACTATCCCATTTAGTATGCTGGTAGTGCCACACAACATGGTGGAGGATTTCTTCATTGTGGAGATGGGATTTAGTCTCCACAAATACTGTGTGGTGGTCACTTCTACCAATGCTGTCATAGACAGATGCTTCCACGGCAGGCAGGTTGGTGAGAATGAGGTCAAGTGTGTTTTTCCTTCTTGTTGGTTTCCTCACCACCTGCTGTAGTCCCAGCCTAGTAGCTGTGTCCAGTAGGACCCGGCCAGCTCGGTCTGTGGTAGTACTACTGAGCCAGGCTTGGTGATAGACTGGAGAAGTACTGATTCATCAGCTGAGGAGGGACAGTACATGGTAATCAGCAGGAGGTTTCCTTGCCCATGATTAACCTGGTGCCATGAGACTTCATGGGGTCCAGAGTTGATGTTGAGAGTTGCCAGGGCAACTCCCTCTCTACTGTAATCCACTGTGCCACCACCTCTGCTAGGCCTGTCCTGCCGGTGAGACGGTACACACCCAGGAATGGTGATGGTGGAGTCTGGGATGTTAACTGTAAGGTATAATTCTGTCAGTACCAACTATGTTGTAAAGAGCCAAGGATGGAATAGGAATTGTACTTTTGTTTTCCAGTTGAATGAGTTAGAGAATCATAATGGAAGCTTCTCCATTGGCTGCCTTCCTTATGAGCTCAGCCTGGATATTGCTGTTATGTTGAACTGTGATGGAAGGGGCCTGTGTGCTCACTTCACTAACATTCTCACCCTATCTCCCTGTCCTTTGCAACATACACAAAATGCTGCAGAAACTCAGCAGGCCAGGCAGCATCTATGGAAAAGAGGACAGTTGATGTTTCGGGCCAAGACTCTTTTCCCTGTCCTTTTGATGCTTTAAGGGTGCAACACGATAGCATCGTGGTTAGGGTAATGCTTTACAGCAATAGCTGTGAAGCTGGGGTTCAAATCCCACTGCTGACTGTAAAGAGTGTGTATATTCTCCCCGTGACCGTGTGAGTTTCTTCCCACATTCCAAAGACACATGGGTTAGAGTTAGTGAGTTGTGGGCTTGCTATGGAAGGACGGCAACACTTGTGGGCTGCCCCCAGCACAATCTTTGATTTGGTGCAAACGATGCAATTCACTGTATGTTTTGATGTAAGTGTGTCAAATACAGCTGGTTTATTAGCAGTAAGCTTCTATGGTTGGACTAGCATCCAAAGCCTGAACCTAGATATATGAGTTTTATTCCCACCATGGTAACTGGGGAATGTAATTATCAAATAAGTTAATAAATATAGAATAAAAAGCAATTATGAATACTGCTGATAATGAAACCCACATAGTTCACTAATGTTCTTTTGAGAAACAAATTAACATGGTTTGGTTTCTTTGCATCTCCAGACCCACCAAAGTGTTTTGACAGGAAAGGCTACTTCGAGTGCCAGGCTTCAGATGTTTCAGAAAGGACAGAGAGGGGGGCAAAAGAGGTGGGGGCGTGGCACTGCTGATCAGAGTGTCACGGCTGCAGAAAAGGAGGAAATCTTGGAGGGGTTGTCTACTGAGACTCTGTGGGTGGAAATTAGAAACAGGAAAGGGTGAATAACTCTACTGGGTGTTTTTTATAGACCATCCAATAGTAACAGAGATATCGAGGAGCAGATAGGGAGACAGATTCTGGAATGGTGCAATAATAACAGGGTTGTCATGATGGGAGATTTTAATTTCCCCAATATTGATTAGCATCTCCCTAGGGCAAGAGTTTTAGATGGGGTGGAGTTTGTTAGGTGTGTTCAGGAAGGTTTCTTGACACAATATGCAGATAAGCCTACAAGAGGAGAGGCTATACTTGATCCTGTATTGGAAAATGAACCTGGTCAGATGTCACGTCTCTCAGTGGGAGAGCATTTTGGAGACAGTAATCACAGTTCTATCTTCTTTACCATAGCATTGGAGAGTGATAGGAGCAGACAAGTTAGGAAAACTTTTAATTGGAGTAAGGGGAAATATAATGCTATCAGGCAGGAACTTGGAAGTATAAATTGGAAGCAGATGTTCTCAGGGGAATGTACTGCAGAAATACAGCAAATGTTCAGGGGATATTTGTGTGGCGTTCTGCGTAAGTATGTTCCAATGAGACAAGGAAAAGATGGCAGGGTACAGGAACCATGGTGTACAAAGGCTGTTGCAAATCTAGTCGAGAAGAAAAGAAAATCTTACGAAAGGTTCAAAACACTAGGTAATGATAGGGATCTACAAAGTTATAAAGCTAGCTGGAAGGAGCTTAAGAATGAAATTAGGAGAGCCAGAAGGGGCCATGAGAAGGCCTTGGCAGACAGGATTAAGGGAAACCTCAATGCATTCTACAAGTATGAGAAGAGCAAGAGGATAAGACGTAAGAGAATAAGACCTATCAAGTGTGACAGTGGGAAAGTGTGTATGGAACTGGAGGAGGTAGCGGAGGTACTTAATGAATACTTTGCTTCAGTATTCACTACGGAAAAGGACCATGGCGATTGTAGGGATGACTTACAGCGGACTGAAGAGCTTGAGCATATAGGCATTAAGAAAGAGGATGTGCTGGAGCTTTTGGAAAGCATCACGTTGGATAAGTCACCGAGACCGGGTGAGATATATACCCCAGGCTACTGAGGTAGGAGATAGCTGAGCCTCTGGCAACGATCTTTGCATCATCAATAGGGACGGGATAGGTTCTGGAGGATTGGAGGGTTGCATATGTTGTTCCCTTATTCAAGAAAGGGAGTAGAGATAGTCCTGGAAACTATAGACCAGTGAGTCTTACTTCAGTGGTTGGTAAGTTGATGGAGAAGATCCTGAGAGGCAGGATTTATGAACATTTGGAGAGGCATAATATTATTAGGAATAGTCAGCATGGCTTTGTCAAAGGCAGGTCATGCCTTATGAGCCTGATTGAATTTTTTGAGGATGTGGCTAATCACATTGATGAAGGTAGAGCAGTAGATGTAGTGTATATGGATTTCAGCAAGGTATTTGATAAGGCACCCCATACAAGGCTTATTGAGAAAGTAAGGAGGGATGGGATCCAAGGGGACCTTGCTTTGTGGATCCAGAATTAGCTTGCCCACAGAAGGCAAAGAGTGGTTGTAGACGGGTCATATTCTGCATGGAGGTCAGTGACCAGTGGCATACCTCAGTGTTCTGTCCTGGGACCCCTTCTCTTTGTGATTTTTATAAATGACCTGGATGAGGAAGTGGAGGGATAGGTTAGTAAATTTGCTGATGACACAAAGATTGGGGGTGTTGTGGATAGTGTGAATATTGATAGGATACAAAACTGGGCTGAGAAGTGGCAGATGGAGTTCAACCCAGCTAAGTGTGAGGTGGTTCATTTTGGTCAGTCAAATATGATGGCAAAATATAGTATTATGGCAGTGTAGAGGATTAGAGGGATCTTGAGGTCCGAGTCCATAGGACACTCAAAGCTGCTGCGCAGATTGACTGTGTGGTTAAGAAGGCATACGGTGTATTGGCCTTCATCAACTGTGGGATTGAGTTCAAGAGCTGAGAGGTAATGTTACAGCTATATAGGACCCTGGTCAGACCCCACTTGGAGTACTGTGCTCAGCTCTCATCACCTCACTACAAGAAGGATGTGGAAACTATAGAAAGGGTGCAGAGGAGATTTACAAGGATGTTGCCTGGATTGGGAAGCATGCCTTATGAGAAGAGGTTGGTGAACTTGGCCTTTTCTCTTGGAGCAGTGGAGGATGAGAAATGATCTGATAGAGATGTATAACATGATGAGAAGCATTGATTGTGTAGATAGTCAGAGGCTTTTTCCCAGGGCTGAAATGGCTAACACAGTTTTAAGTTGCTTGGAAATAGATACAGGTGGGATGTCAGGGGTAAGTTTTTTACGCAGAAAATGGTGAGTGCTTAGAATGGGCTGCTGGCGACTGTGATGGAGGCGGATACAATTTAAGAGACTCCTGGATAGGTACATGGAGGTTTGAAAAATAGAGGACTATGGGTAACCCTAGATAATTTCTAAAATAAGTACATGTTTAGCACAGCTTTGTGGGCCGAAGGACCTGTATTGTGCTGTAGGTTTTCTATGTTTCTATTTTTCTATATTTCTCTCTGAAATGGTGCAGAGATTCATGGTGAATGAAGGATGCACAGTAAATGTTGGCCAGGTTTAATGACAGAACTAAACTAGGTGTTATGTGAGATATAGGAATATAACATGGCTCCAGCAGGATATAGCTGTTGAATAAAAGGGAAAGGACATGGCAGATGGAATATGATGTGGTAAAGAATGTGATGTTGTCCAAGACAGGGATCAGTAGATTGCTAGATAGTAAATGAATCAAAGGATATGGGGATAGTGCTGGAACATATCACTAGGAAAGAAGATCACCCATGCTCGTGATGATTGGCAGAGCTTGTTTGAAGGGCTAGATGGGCTAGTCCTGCTTCTATTTCTTGTGTTTATATCCACAGCTTATAATGTACTGTGCACTGGTCTGGAGGTTATGCATTGGATTCTGGTTAATACGGTCAGCCATTTATTTGGGACAACTCTTAAAAAACAAAAACCAATGGAAAAGTTAGCCAGGATTCCCTTCATCTATTTGGGACACTATGCCTCTTAATCGGGGCAGGAGACTGTTGCTGAACAGTTTCTAATTAACATCATTTGGGTGCACTTGTGTGACCATTAGACCCTACACTGTGACAGTTTTTAAATAGCACCAGTTGTGTATGCTTGTGTTATGTTATCTGTTCATTATCATGGATGCCGATTCTAAAAGCAGTGATTTTTTGATAATTTTGTTTTTAATTTTGACTTTAAACCATTTCAGACCCTTGTCAAGCTGCCACAAAAAGATTTGACACGAGTTGAAAAAATTACTCGAGGTATCTGTGCTGATTTTGTTCATTTACAGTCGAATAAAGGAATGCAGCAGCATAAACTGGATGAATTCGAAGTTTAAAGTAAATTTATTATCAAAGTTCATCCTCTCCATATACAACCCTGAGGTTTGTTTAATTGCAGGCATACACAGTAATTCCACCAAACACAATAGAATCATTGAAAGACTACATCCAACAGGACAGACAAACAACCAATGTGCAAAAGACAACAGACTGCAAATACAAAAAGCACAATAAATATTGAGAACATAAGATGAAGAGTCCTTGAAAGTGAGTCCAGAGGTTGTTGGAACAGTTCAGTGATGGGGCAAGTGAAAGTTGAATGAAGTTACTCGCTCTGGTTTTGGAGTCTGATGGTTGAGGGGTAATAATTGTTCCTGAATGTGGTGGTGTCGGTCCTGAGGCTCCTGTACCTTCTTCCTGATGGCAGCAGTGAGAAGAGGGCATGGCCTGTGCGGTGGGGACCCTACATGATCCTGCGTGTTGCTTTCCTGTGACAGCGCACTGTGTAGATATGCTCAGTGGTGGGTAGGCTTTGCCTGTGATGGACTAAGCTGTATCCACTACTTTTTGTAGGCTTTTCTATTCAAGGACATTGGTGTTTCCATATCAGGCTATGATGCAACCAGTCAATATACTCTCCACCAAACATCTATAGAAGTTTGACAAAGTTTTAGATGTTATGCCAACTCTTCACAAACTTCTAAGGAAATAGAGGTGTTGCTGTGCTTTCTTCATAATGGCATTTATGTGCTGGGTTCAGGACAGATTCCCTGAAATGATAACAGTGAGGAATTTTATTTTTCTGACCTTCTTCACCTCTGGTCCTCTGATGAAGATTGGCTCATGGACCTCTGATTTCCTCCTCCGTCGATAACTATTATGAACTAATACACAACTTTATAGTACTGGGGTATTATTGGTACTGTCATAATTTGTTCTGTATTTCATTTAAATATATAATGTGTTACTCAGTTAAATGAGAGTTTGTCTTTTTTGTACCTTTTTAATTATTTCTGTGAAACTTCAGCTAATTGGTGCAGCCGCTTAATTGGGCCAAATTGTACTGGTCCCAATGTGTCCCAATTAACCCGAATCTACTGTATCTTGAAATGTATTAATATTTATGGCTTTGTTGCATTCACATAGCACATTGCATTATGACCTGTCTCTTTGATATATAATCAGGTCAAGCTTTACCCTTTTGCCTTTAATTTGGGTAAAAATCAGACTTAGAAGCAATTATGAATTCAACATTAATTGTTGTGTCTTGGCTGTCAAAAAGTGTTTAAAATATGTGCATGGGATGCCTGTTTTGAGGGAGCTCTTATTGAAAATCTCAGCTCTGATAGCAAAGGGTACCCATAGACTACCCAGATTAACTTGTTACTCTTTCTCAGTTCTGATGAGGGGCCTCAGGGCTGAAATGTTAACTGTTTCTCATTATACGTGTGCTGCCTGATCTGCTAAGTTTTTTAGTATCTGCAGTTTTGATTTTGATTTTCATTTACTCCTGAATATTGTGTTGTTAGGGACCATTTTGCTGATACTGCTATAAGGTACCAAGTGCCAACTACCAACTTTCTTGATTTCAGTTGGATGGAATGATGAAGAGCATGTGCACTTTTCTTGCAATTTTGGCCTCAGCCCTTAATGTTCTTTGATATAGTTCACTTTAGCTTAGGTAAAAGATTTCTACAAACCTGAAAAACAGATGCACGTGGTGGAATGGTGGAGCAGACTTGATGGGCCGAATGGCCGAATTCTGCTTCTGTGTCTTATGGTCTTACGTTTTTTATGGAAGACAGAACGATACCACAAATAATATTAAAGTAGATGACTACTGTACAAGTATGATATTACTCCTATGGTGAGAGGGACTAGGACTAGAGGGCCCAGCTTCAGAATAGAAGGACACCTCCTTTAGAACAAAGATGAGGAGGAATTTCTTTAGCCAGAGTGTGGTGAATATGTGGAATTCATTGCCACATATGGCTGCAAAGGCCAAATCCTTGGATATACTTAAAGTGGAGGTTGATAGGTTTTTGGTTAGTAAAGGCATCAAAGGTTATGGGGAGAAAGCAGGAGAATGGGGTTGAGATGGATAATAAATCAGCCGTGATGGAATGGCAGAGCAGACTTGATGGGCCAAGTGGCCTAGTTGTGCTAGTATGTCATATGAACATTGACTTCTCTAACTTCCGCTAAGGCCCCACCTCCCCATCTGTTACTTATCTTTTTACACACATTCTTTCTCTCACTCTCCTTTTTCTCCCTCTGTCCCTCTGAATATACCCCTTGCCCATCCTCTGGGTCCCCCCCCTTGTCTTTCTTCCCGGACCTCCTGTCCCATGATCCTCTCGTATCCCTTTTGCCTATCACCTGTCCAGCTCTTGGCTCCATCCCTCCCCCTCCTGTCTTCTCCTATCATTTTGGATCTCCCCCTCCCCCTCCAATTTTCAAATCCCTTACTCACCCTTCCTTCAGTTAGTCCTGACGAAGGGTCTCGGCCTGAAATGTCGACTGTACCTCTTCCTAGAGATGCTGCCTGGCCTGCTGCGTTCACCAGCAACTTTTATGTGTGTTGCTTGAATTTCCAGCATCTGCAGAATTCCTGTTGTTTGTCATGTGGTCTTGTATGTTTTGGTCTGAATGGCCTTCTGCCCCCAGGTCTTATGGAGAATTTAGATCAATCTACAATATGAAGTCTGCCTATTTCATATTTATATTGTAAATAGATTATTAACCTGTTGTAAAGTCTTTTTGGAAATTAAACAACTACATCTTTCTAGGTATCTGTATCATGAATAAAAGCAGTTCAAAGTGGTGGTTATATGCCTGTGGGGAAATGTTGGAGATTTGTGAGATGGGGAGAAGATAAGGTGTTTTAAACTATGATCAAAGTTCTGGCAGTTTTTAAGAGTGTGTTACAAATAAAGGCTCTTGTCTAATTACTTTGTTTCCTTCGGTATATCATTTCAGTACTTGGGTTTCCATCCTCCAAAGGGCACTGCAGATATTGAAATGAGTGCAGCATTGGAGATGCCATTACATCTGAGAGATTCTAAACAATTCTATGAGAGCACTGCAGCCTGAAGTGTTTTTTTAGTACTCCATGATTAAAAGAATGCTCACCTTGTTCTGTTAAGCGGATTTGAATAGTAAAGCAGCAGTTTGTGAGTCATGGTATTTCTATGTGGTTTCCCCTTAATGTGATCCTTTATTGTGCATTATCCCCCAGCAGATTGCACCCGGTTTACAGATGTAACCTAAAACTGTTGCACTTTTTTAAAAGAGCAGCAAAATTCACTGCTCAGCGTAATATTGTCTTCCTCAGCTTCATTAAAGCAGCTCTGTTTTCTGTCAGCGAGACATTCTTTTGTCTCCGATAAATGAGTCAGACTGAGCAAGGGGGGCTGGTTTGTGTTCAGTGCAGGGCTGCAATCGAAAGCAGTAGTGTGGCAGCTAATGTCATAGTTGGGTCGACATATCACTCCAGATTTGTTTAGTGACGTCTGATCTCAGTTATAAGCTTGGTTGTGCTCTGGAGAAGAGCTTTTGACCCATTTACCTGCTTATTTTGATCAAAAAATCATTTATTATTCATATTTTCACTTTTTACCTTCTTCCAAACTTTTCACCTCTCAGTTTACACCTAAATTTCCAAATGATTGGGTGACTGAATCTACAGACCTCTCCCCAAATTTTCCTTGAATGAAACCCTGAATTTGGTTCCTGGACAGTACCAAACTAGCTAATTTAAAAATCAGCTTTGGGTAGCAACTGAGTATAGGCCTGGTGTTAAGAGATAAAACATTTATTTGTGATTATGTGTTTAGTCAGCCCTAGATCTCAACCCACCCAGTGTCCCAGAGGACATTCTGTGGATCCAATCACAAACAAGAGAAAAACTGCAGATACTGGATATCCAAGAAACACACACAAAATGCTGGAGGAACTCAGGTGGCCATGCAGCATTTATAGAAAAGAGTACAGCCAACATTTCGGGCTGAGACCCTTCAGCAGGGAAGGGTCTCTGCTGAAGGGTCTTGGCCCGAAACATTGATTCTACTCTTTTCATAGATGCTGCCTGGCCTGCTGAGTACCCCCAGCATTTTGTGTGTGTTACTTGACATTCTGTGGATATTGGATTTAACTATGAGTCTGGAGGTAGAGGCCCGAAGGTGACGTCTGCGACTCTGGGCCAGAGATTGGAGGTTGGAGGCCTGATGACTATGAGTCCGGGCCAAAGACTGCAGGCCAGGAGGTGGCCTGTCCTGGGCCTGGAGGCCTGTCTGTGTGTGTGAGTGAGTGAGCGGGAAAGGTGCTTACTTTGCTGTGTTGGCTTGTTTTGTTCCATTGTTTTGCTGTTGTTGTTGTTGTTGCTGCTTGTGTTGTTCTGCTGAACATTATGGGTTTGTTACGTTGGCGCCAGTATGGTGGTAACACTAGCAGGCTGCCAACAGCACATCTTTAGGTGTGTTGATTGTTAATGCAAACACTGGATTTCACTGCATGTTTTGATGTACATGTGATAAATAAATCTCAGTCTGAATCTGAAGCCTGCTCCAGAGTGAAAGGGCTCATCGGTGATGATCATTTGGATAACTGCTGGATGGATTCTGGTACTCATGGAACTGGGAGAAGTGTGCAGTGTAGCTGTCTGTTTAGTGTATTTTCCACCCATAGCCAGTGAGCTGTCAGCAGCCTACTGTTAAGTTTATCTGACTATGAGCCCACCGATATCATTAATCTTTCATTTTCCTGAATATAATTAAGATATGCGATGACAGAAAATGCCCAGTTGGTCAGGCAGCATCTTTGGAGAGAGAAGCAGTGACAATGCTGATGACACTTCATCAGGTCTCCTTGTGTCTCCACTAGCTGACTCTGCTTGTCACGTGCAACAACATTGTGCACCTGAAATGTCAATATTTATATGTCTTTGATCTGGATGATGAAAAAGATGGCTTTGTTGCAAAGTTTGCAGGCGATATGAAGATAGGTGGAGGGGCAAGTTGTTTTGAGGAAGTAGAGAGGCTACAGAAGGACTTAGATTAGGAGAATGGGCAAAGAAATGGCAGATAGAACACAGTGTCGGGAGGTGTATGGTCATGCACTTTGGTAGAAGAAATGAAAGGGCTGACTATTTTCTAAATGGAGATTAAAACCCGAGGTGCAAAGGGATCTGAGAGTCCTTGTGCAGGATTCCCTAAAGATTAATTTGCAGGTTGAGTCTGTGGTGAGGAAGGCAAATGTGATGTTAGCATTAATTTCAAGAGGACTAGAATCTAAAAGCAAGGATGCAATGTTGAGACTTTATAAAACACCAGAGAAGTGTTTGATGGCTCTGGGCCTGTATTCATTGGAATTCAGAAGAATGAGAGGTGACCTCATTGAAACCTATTGAATGGTGAAAGGCCTTGATAGAGTGAATGTGAAGATGATGTTTCCTATGGCGAGTGAGTCTAAGACCAGAGGACACAGACTCAGAATAGAGGGGTGTCCTTCTAGAATAGAGATGAGGAGTAATTTCTTTAGCCAGAGAGTGGTGAATCTGTGAAATTCTTTGCCACAGGCAGCTGTGGAGGCCAGGTTTGTATGTATATTTAGGGCAGAGGTTGATAGATTCTTGATTGGTCAGAGCATGAAGGGATACAGGGAGAATGCAGCAGATTGGGGCTGAGAGGAAAATTAGATCAACCATGATGAAATGGCAGAGCAGTCTTGATGGGTGAAATAGCCTAATTCCGCTCCTATATCTTATGGTCTAAATCACACAATATCTTCAGACTATGTGGTATTCACTTTGAATAAGAACAGAAAGCCATTTACTCCCTCCTCCCCCATTCACCATGTAGTTTATTGTCTTTGGCCAGAGGGTGGTGAATCTGTAGAATTCATTGCCACAGATGGCTGTGGAGGTCAAGTCATTGGGTGTGTTTAAAGCAGAGGTCAACAGGTTCTTGATTCGTCATGGCTTCAAAGCTTATGGTGCGAAGCCAGGAGTATGGTGTTGAGAGGGATAATAAATCAGCCATGATGGAATGGTGAAGCACTCAATGGGCCTTTAAAAGTGGAGCTTATACTGCTGTAAATTTGTCCATCTAAATGGATCTTACAGCAAACTAAATTAATTCAAGAGTCACGAATCAAGTACATTTATTATCAGGAATGTATATACACCTTGAGATTTGTTTTAAAATCACGTTCATTTACTTACTGTTTTGAGGAGCATGTGCAAAACCAAATTGAGCGGATTAAATGTATCACACTCATTCTCTTTCAATACCTTGAACTTCTCCAAAACCTTCCCTCATGTCCTAATCTGCAGTGCCTCATTTGTTCATGACTGTTGAGCTTATGTTCATTACAGCAATCTGTCAGTTTTAGGATTGACATTCCTATTTTGCATCTCCCTATTGTAACCTCCTCCAGGGTAATAGTCTTCTGAGGTATCGACACTCCTTAAATTCTAGCATGTTGAGCAATTCTGAATTTAATCAGTCCACTGTTGATTGCCATGCCTTCTTTTAATAATGCACTCTGTCCTGGAATTCTCTCCTAGACATTTTGTGCCTCTCTCTCCTTCAATTCATCCATGCACATAAACATTATGTTCCCAGGTGTGACAAGATTGTTATCAAACATGAGTTGGCCCATAATGAGATTTTGATGCAAGTGACCAGTTGGGAAAGGAATTCCTTTACAACTATAGGTGGCATGGTAGTGTAGCAGTTGACATGGTGCACCACAGCGCCAGCTGTAAGATTGGGGTTCAATTCCTGCCACTGTCTGTAAGGAGTTTGTATGTTCTCCCCATGACCATGTAGGTTTCCTTGGGGTGCTCCAGTTTCCTCCCACATTCCAAAGATGTACGGATTAGGGTTAACGAGTTGTGGATGTGCAGTGTTGGCGCCTGAAGTGTGATGTTACTCAAGAGTTGTCCTAGCACTTCATCAGACTATGTTGGTTGTTGTTGCAAAATAATGCATTTCAGTATGTTTTGATGTTCATGTGACAAATAAAGTTAATCTTTAATTTTTAAGGCACAGTCCGTTTAAGATGTTCTTTCAAAGATACTCCTTTATATCCTAATAGCTCTTCATGTAGTAACCTGATAATTTTAATACAGAGCATGGAATACTGCAGCACAGTGCAGACCCTTCGGCCCATAATGTTGTGCTGACCTGTTAACCTACTCTAAGATCAACCTAACCCTTCCTTCTCACAGAGTCCTCCATTTTTCTATCAACCATGTGCTATTTAGGTTGTGCCAGTAAGGGCATTTAAGAGTTTCTTAAATGCCCTTAATGTATCTATCTACCACCATGTCTGGCAGGGCATTTGGATAGTATCGTTTTGATTTTGTTTGATAATATCTTTTTTAAGGAACTTGGGTGTTACCAACTTAAAGATAATGTATAAATAAAGATTGCCATTATTAATTTGAATATCTGGTGTCGTATACCAAGGAAGTAAGAAAGAATCTGCATCTCTGTTTTGCCGTGTCTCTCAGAGATGGATAATCCTGCTTGAGCCCTTTGGTCATCTTCTGCCAGTCTCTTAAATCCCTCTAAAGACAATTGGCAGATTAACTTTTTTGATCTATACTCCCAAACTGCTGAACTCAATATCTAAAACTATAAGGGATGCAGACTCAGTTGGCACTTTTAAGCGCTTGCTCAAAACCTATTTCTTTAATCTTATTTTTAACTTTTTTATTTGATTTTTATGTTTGCACTTTATCACATTGTAAAGCACTTGGAATTATGTTGTTTGTATGAAAAATGCTCTATAAATAAGTTATTATTATTAGTACAAGAAGAGTAACCCTTATCCTCTGAAAATGCAAAATCCAAAAAGTTCCTAAGTCTGAAATTTTTTGAGCGCTGACATGATGTCACAATTGGAAAATTCCACACGGTGTTGGGAAGGTTTCCAGGTGATGCACAGATCTCTGTGATCCACAGACATTTCTGAGAAGTAACTTCACATCCATAATGAACAAAAGTTAATGAAAAATAGAAAAACACTGCATTAAGAGAAAGATGAAGATCTCAAATATGTATTGAAAGAGTGAATTCATCAACATTAGAGTGAATATGTGCTGCTTAATGGTATATTGGTTATGAAACAAGTAAAGATCTATTACAATGAACTGAAAATTGAAGGTATATGTGAATATTCAGCAGGGTGATTGCAGAAATTTAAGAAAAGGCACGGTATTAAATTTTTAAAGTGTCTCTGATCACAAAGCAGCAGAGAAATTTATTGAGTTTGCCAAGATTGTCGCTGATGAAAATGTAACACCAGAACAAGTCTACAATGCTGATTCTTTTTATATCTTACATAAAAGCTGAAAAAAGTAAAATACAAATACAGTGTACTGTAACCTTTTAATCAAAACACGGCATTGTAGGTGGAGAATGAAAGCCTCCGTTGTTTGTTGTTGTGCAACAGTTGATTCAGGTATTCTCCCGACGCTGCTGTGCTGTTTTTGTTACCCTGCACACAATATATTTTCATTATATTGATGGTATTTAATAATTTTTACTGCTTAAGTACATATGTGTGATGAACAAGTGTAAGACAAAGACTGCTTACCAGTAGCACATAAATACAGAGTCAGAAATGATGACAATCCCAAGCTATCATATTATATTATTCCAAAATCTGAAAAAATCCAAAATATTTCAGACTCCAAACGTTTGTGATAAGGGACACTCAACCTGTAGTGTTATTTCTATCAAGAACACTATATGCATTTCTTTCATGGATAAATGAGGCATCCAGCAATGGCAGTTTGCTTTTATATAGCACCCATCCAAGATGCTTCACAAGTATGTAATAAGTTAAATTTTTAACACTTCATTGTGTAACAAGTACATGATGAAGCTCGACCTGCTGAGTTTCTTCAGCATTTTGGGTGGGGTATTCATTATGTCAGGTGATTTTTCGACAGTAGGTAAGTTTAAAGAAGTGTCTTGAAGGAGGAGGGAGAGGTTGAAAGGTGCAGAGTTTAGGGCCGAGGTAGCTGAAGGCATGAATAACAGTGGTGACATGAAGGGTGATGGAGAGGCCTGAATTGGGTGAGTGTCGAAATTGCAGAATGTTGCTGCTTGGGAATGGTGGTCTGTTCAAGATTCAAGATTGTTTAATGTCATTTCCAGAACACTAGAAAAAAATAATTGTTACTCTGGATCTGATATGGCTCGAAAAAACCATAGTAAATATAAATACACAAGATAGCTACTGTACATAGCTATTTCTATGTCCATAAACTGAGAGCAAGGGTACCTGTCCATAAACTGAGAGCAAGGGTACCTGTGACTCTGACTGGGAATGATAAAGTAGTGGTGGTGGGGACTTAAATGTGCATGAGGTGAATCAGTAATCAATTTGTATTTGGCGGTGTTAATTGAAAGGGCAATATTATCTGAGGTCTGGAAGATTGGCTGCTCTGTTTTGGATTTTATCACAGGGGTTTTAGAAACTCCAGAACAGTAACAATTTTCAGCCTAAAGTTTCATCCAAAGGACAGTTCTTAAGTCACTGCCCCATTTTCACAGCACTATTCCAAATTGTCGCTCCACATTATGCTGATAGTCTGGAAGGGTTTGGTAGAATAGGAAAGCTGGTGGTAGGGGTTGAACTCAGAGCCTTCTGACCCAGAGGTGAGAGTGCTACACCGAGCCAAACTAACACCTAATAAAGCTATATACAGATGTGATCACATTTGAAATGTTAGTGCTTTTTTTAAATTGTTCTTTTCTAAGTTACTTATTGAATTCCATCTCTTTTAGTTGTAAAAAGATACACAGTTGTAAATATTTTATTAGTTACAGGTGGTGGGCTGGTACCACCCTGTGTGTCGGTGTCAGATTCACTGTTCTACGAGGTGGCAAGGATGAAGTTTCTGTGTCTGACGTTTTTCCCATATCATGAGTTACTAGTCTCATTTATAGTGGAGAAGAAGCAGCTACATTCTTCCTCACACAAAAAGAAAATCATAGGATTTAAGTTAGTCCTATTATTCTGTTTTGTTACCAGTAGTCTGCAAAATGCTTCCTTTTCTTGGCTCAAGAAATTGGATGTCTGAGATGGGAATGGTGGGAAGGAAGAAGATAAAAATACTGGGGTGGTGGGTAGAGAAGTCGTCTTTATTTTACGTATTTGGAGATGCAGCTTGGTAACAAGCCCTTCAGCCCAGTAGCTCCCAAGTGACCAATTAACTTACTAACCCATGTGTCTTTGGAATATGTGAGGAAACTGACGTGGTGATGGGAAGAATGTACAAACTCTAACAGGCGGTGGCGGAATTGAACCAGGGTTGCTGCTCTCTAGCAGCATTACACTAACTGCCATGTTACTATGAGGGCCCCTATTTGTTATGATCTGAAACCAAAATTGTTCAATTTTTGTTCTTGTCTTTCCAAACTTCGTGTAATATTTTGAGAGGTTAGTAAATGTGATCATGGTGACTAACCTGTAACTATTTGCTACTGTACAGTGACGTTTTCAAAGGATCCCATCCAAAAAGGCATGAATTCAATATGACATAGCCAATTTTCAATTTTTGAGCAACTGGTTTACTGAAATCCTTTTTTTGTTGCCAACTTTATCTTGTGCTGTTATGGGCACAATTCCAGAACTAAATAAGCCATCAGACTCTCACTTCCAGTGTTTCTGTAATATAGGTAGGGAATGAAGTAAAGAAAGGAAAATAACTTTGCTTTCCATAGGCTCCTAAAGCACACTACAGAACATTAAGTATTTCAGGTGTAGTCGCTGTTGTAAACGTGTCAGTCATATTGCCAACTAACCAGATAATTTGCTGAACTTGATTGAGGGCTAAGTATTGACCAGCAAGCAGTCATAGGTTTATACCCAGATTTGGTTGTTTTATGTCAACGAGAGGGCAGATAGGCCTTGACTTATCTCATCAGAATGATGGCATCTTTGGCAGAGCAATGCTCTTTAAGAAATTCTGATTAAGAGTGTTGGCCGCTAATTCGTTTCTCTTTCTACAGATGTTGCCTGACCTACTAATTGCTTCCAGTGTTTTCTGTTCTTATTTCAGCTTTCCAACTTCAGTAGCTTTTTAAATTTTTCATCATTCTTTCCGTACAGTAAGTATCATAGATTTTTGTGCTCAAGTTATTGAAGTGTGAATTGAACCTAAGGCATTCTAACCAAGGATTGGGAATGCCAGTTGATGAAGAAAAACCACTTGTTGTCATCTTGAAAGTGAAGACTTTTTTCAGAGAATCAATATATTAAACATCTTTATAAGAAAATTCTCAAGTTTGAATTCTGTGAGTTGTAAAGTGTCTATGGAAGCCTTTGTCAAATCTGTTGTCTATGCCACAGGAGGGCAAAAGGTTATTATCTAGAAAACTAAGGGCATATTTTGATGCAAACGACAGGAATTCTGCAGATGCTGGAAATTCAAGCAACACACATCAAAGTTGCTGGTGAACACAGCAGGCCAGGCAGCATCTCTAGGAAGAGGTGCAGTCGACGTTTCAGGCCGAGACCCTTCGTCAGGACTAACTGAAGGAAGAGTGAGTAAGGGATTTGAAAGTGGGAGGGGGAGGGGGAGATCCAAAATGATAGGAGAAGACAGGAGGGGGAGGGATGGAGCCAAGAGCTGGACAGGTGATAGGCAAAAGGGATACAAGAGGATCATGGGATAGGAGGTCTGGGAAGAAAGACGGGGGGGGGGACCCAGAGGATGGGCAAGAGGTATATTCAGAGGGACAGAGGGAGAAAAAGGTGAGAGAAAGAATGTGTGTATAAAAATAAGTAACAAATGGGGTACGAGGGGGAGGTGGGGCATTAGCGGAAGTTAGAGAAGTCGATGTTCATGCCATCAGGTTGGAGGCTACCCAGACGGAATATAAGGTGTTGTTCCTCCAACCTGAGTGTGACTTCATCTTTACAGTAGAGGAGGCCGTGGATAGATATGTCAGAATGGGAATGGGATGTGGAATTAACATGTGTGGGCACTGGGAGATCCTGCTTTCTCTGGCGGACAGAGCGTAGATATTCAGCAAAGCGGTCTCCCAGTCTGCGTCGGGTCTCGCCAATATATAAAAGGCCACATTGGGAGCACCGGACGCAGTATATCACCCCAGCCGACTCACTGGTGAAGTGTTGTCTCACCTCGAAGGACTGTTTGGGGCCCTGAATGGTGGTAAGGGAGGAAGTGTAAGGGCATGTGTAGCACTTGTTCCGCTTACATGGATAAGTGCCAGGAGGGAGATCAGTGGGGAGGGATGGGGGGGACGAATGGACAAGGGAGTTGCGTAGGGAGCGATCCCTGCGGAATGCAGAGAGAGGTGGGGAGGGAAAGATGTGCTTAGTGGTGGGATCCTGTTGGAGGTGGCGGAAGTTACAGAGAATAATATGTTGGACCCGGAGGCTGGTGGGGTGGTAGGTGAGGACCAGGGGAACCCTATTCCTAGTGGGGTGGCGGGAGGATGGAGTGAGAGCAGATGTACGTGAAATGGGGGAGATGCGTTTAAGAGCAGAGTTAATAGTGGAGGAAGGGAAGCCCCTTTCGCTGCATTCCGCAGGGATCACTCCCTACGCAACTCCCTTGTCCATTCGTCCCCCCCATCCCTCCCCACTGATCTCCCTCCTGGCACTTATCCGTCTAAGCGGAACAAGTGCTACACATGCCCTTATACTTCCTCCCTTACCACCATTCAGGGCCCCAAACAATCCTTCCAGGTGAGGCAACACTTCACCAGTGAGTCGGCTGGGGTGATATACTGCGTCCGGTGCTCCCAATGTGGCCTTTTATATATTGGCGAGACCCGACGCAGACTGGGAGACCGCTTTGCTGAACATCTATGCTCTGTCCGCCAGAGAAAGCAGGATCTCCCAGTGGCCACACATTTTAATTCCACATCCCATTCCCATTCTGACATGTCTATCCACGGCCTCCTCCACTGTAAAGATGAAGCCACACTCAGGTTGGAGGAACAACACCTTATATTCCGTCTGGGTAGCCTCCAACCTGATGGCATGAACATCGACTTCTCTAACTTCTGCTAATGCCCCACCTCCCCCTCGTACTCCATCTGTTACTTATTTTTATACACACATTCTTTCTCTCACTCTCCTTTTTCTCCCTCTGTCCCTCTGAATATACCCCTTGCCCATCCTCTGGGTTCCCCCCCCCCCCTGTCTTTCTTCCTGGACCTCCTGTCCCATGATCCTCTCGTATCCCTTTTGCCTATCACCTGTCCAGCTCTTGGCTCCATCCCTCCCCCTCCTGTTTTCTCCTATCATTTTGGATCTCCCCCTCCCCCTCCAACTTTCAAATCCCTTACTCACTCTTCCTTCAGTTAGTCCTGACGAAGGGTCTCGGCCTGAAACGTCGACTGCACCTCTTCCTAGAGATGCTGCCTGGCCTGCTGCGTTCACCAGCAACTTTTATGTGTGTTGCTGGCATATTTTGATGTCTTTTTATCAAACACTCATTTCCACAAACAGACAAAGGCTGTGCATTAGAGATGGCAGGTAAATGCACATCGCTGTAAATTTTCCCTAAATGCCTGAACTCAAAGTAGTATATGGTAACCTATGCATACTTTGATAATAAATTTACTTTGAACTTCAAACTTTTAACTGAGAGGAAGTACGGAGATATGTTGGGTGACAGTGTTGTGTGGCTGTGCCAATTTGGAAGAGGACCTATGCCAAAAAGATGCAAAGTGTAAAGCTCATGCTTTAATAAATGAGTCAACTTTCAGCTTAGCCTCTGTGTGATAGAATACAGTTTGATGATCAAGGTAACAATCCTTGGTTATAATCCTTGGAGGAGCTCAGCAGATCAAGAAACATCTGTGGAGGGAAAGGATTTGTCGATGTTTCAGAGTGAAACCCTACGTCAGAAGTGGGTGACTTAGTTCTGGAGTGGAGTTGACAAAGTTTCACATTTGATTTCTGTTTCTGTGGGAATCTTATTGGTAAAGTGTGAGATTAATTAGGAAGGGGATTGGAGTGATGACAAACCCTTGCTTGATTCCAGTCTGCACTGGTATTGGACTTATTGTTGATTTGCTATTTAGAATTGCTACTTGCATGCCATCGTGTAGAAGAATGAAGCTCGGACTCCATGCAATTCCACTTCATTTGCAAGTCTTTTGTAAAATCTTAAAAGACCAAAAACAGTTGCAGTTGCTCCCAGCATTGTTCAGACTTGTGTGATAATGGTCATGTCCACTGTACCCCTTGATGATTGGGATACAGTGATTAAGTTGTCTGCAAGTATTTTTAGTACCAGCTTCCCCACGAACATACAGTGTACTAAACAGGTTTAGAAGGAGCCCTGTCAGTTCTCACTCTAGGCCATTAGCAATGGCACTTCATGGCGACTATCGCCCGTGTTGGTGTTTGGTTGTCCCAGCCAGGATATCATAGCGTTTAGGCGTGATCCTGGTTTAGCGGTGTTCTGTCATAATCCTGCGGATGGTGGCTTTGCACCATTGGCTCCTCAGCCAAATGTCTGAACCTGCTGTACTGAGCAGGATTATTGTTGCAAAAACATGACATCAATAGCGTAAAAACCAATCTTCACATGATGGTCTAACAGTCTCCAGATATTGTGATCATGAGCACCTTCTGAAAAGAAAACAAATCCAATTGAGGGGAGATGAGGCTGACTTAGTCTCTTGCGATATGCAGACAAGAACAACTCAATAAAATATTCTTTTGAAGTGCCCTTTCCTGCAGGCACTGATTGTCTATTTGTCTTTAATGAGCTCTCCTCCATTCTTGTCATTTACTGGGGACGGATATTTGATGTTCAGATGATCAGTTCTGATTGGTTGGATCATGGCCTGGTATAGGAACTCCAATGCACAGGAATTCAAGAGGCTGCAGAGAATGGTGAATTCAGTCACTTCCATCGTGGACACAAGTCTTCCCAGTCACTTCCATCGTGGACACAAGTCTTCCCACTATTGAGAACTCTACAAGAGGCAACATTTCAGGAAGGTGATATTCATCATTAAGGCATCCACTTAAGCCACGTCCTCTTCTTGATTCTGCCATCAGGTGGGAAATACAGGAGCCTGAAGACCTATACCTCAAGGTCCAAACCTGAAGACCCAACCTTAAGGTTCAATTACAGCTTCTTCCTCACTGCCATTCTTGAACCACCCGAAAAATCCTAATCCTATCTCAGACTATATTCTTTCTTTTTCACCAGAAGGCCTTGATTTCCTGCTGCATTCCAGAGCTGAGCACTTTATATTGATGTGCTGTAATGATGTGACATTAAACCATAATGCTGTCTGTCCTCTCAGATCTTAATGCACTCTTTGCAGAAACAGAGGGTTGTCCTATGTCCTGACCAATATCTTTTCCTTAATAATTGACTACAAATAATTAGTGCTCATGCTTAAAAGTTAACTATTAAAATATGGAAGTCATTAGATCAGAGTCAGGTTTAATATCACCGGCATATGTTGTGAAATTCGTTAACTTTACAGCAGCACTACATGATAAATAAATATAGAGAACAAAATGAAAACTGAGTTACATTAGCAAACAAGAGAAAATCTGCAGATGCTGAAACTCCAAGCAACACACTCAAAAAGCTGGAGGAACTTAGGCCAGGCAGCATCTATGGAAAAGAGTAAACAGTTGATGTTTCGGGCTGAGGCCTTTTATTAGGACTGGGAAAAAAAGATGAGAAGTCGGAGTAAAAAGGTGGGGGAGGGGTGGAAGAAATACAACATGGTAGGTGATAGGTGAAACTGAGAGTGGGATGGGGTGAAGTAAAGTGCTGGGAGGTTGATTGGTGAAAGAGATAAAGGGCTGGAGAAGGGGGTATCTGATAGGAAAGGACAGAGGCCATGGAAGAAAGGGAAGGGGAAGGAGTACCAGAGGGATGTGACGGGCAGGTAAGGAGATAAGTTGAGAAAAGACCCGAAACGTTGACTGTTTACTCTTTTCCTTAGCTGCTGCTTGGCCTGCTGAGTTCCTCCAGCATTTTGTGTGTGTTGCTTGAGTGCAAAAAACAGAAATAAAGAAACAAGTGAGGTAGGGTTCATGGGTTCAATGTCCATTTTGTAATCAGATTGCAGAGGGCAGGAGCGGTTCCTGAATTGCTGAGTTTGTGTCTCCAGGCTTCTGGACCCCCTTTTCAATGGTAACAATGTGAAGAGGGCATGCCCTGGGTGCTGGGGATCATTAATGATGGCTGCTGCCTTCCTAAGGCACCACTCCAGGAAGAGGTCTTGGATAATACGGAGGCTAGTACCCATGATAGAGCTGACTGATTTTACAACTTTATGCAGCTTATTTCGATCCTACGTACTGCCTCTCTCCCCCACCCCCCCACCACGCCAGATCGTGAGGCAACCAGTTAGAATGCTTTCCACAGTACATCTGTACATCTGTAGAAATCTGTGAGTGTCTTTGGTGACATACCAAATCTCCTCAAACTCCTAATGAAATATAGTCGCTGTCATGTCTTCTTTATAAATGAATCAATATGTCAGGCCCAGGATAGAGCCTCAGCAACGCTGACACCCAAGAACTTGAAACTGCTCACCCTTTCCACTTCTGATCCCTTGATGAGGACTGGTACGTGTTCCCTTATCTTATCCTTTCTGAATTCCACAGTCAACATCACGTTGGATTGAAATTGGGTTGAACTCAAGAACATAACTCTTAAGAAATTTTTAAAAATTGCTTAAAGCTACATCTTAAGAGTGAACATTTTTTAATAATGTAACTGTTGGTGGAAGAAAAAAAAATCCTACTTTCTCTATACAAATAGAAGGGCACTGGAAAGGAAAATTGCTCAGCTTTCATAAAAGGATAATGAATGGGCTCACAGCCCAATATCCAAGTTTACAACTTGCTGCCAAATCCCACGCTGGAGGATCTGGGGATCCTCCACCGACATTCAAAGCTTCCTATTCTCATTGTAACCTATCAAATATTGAAAGGCCTAGATAGAGTGGATGTGGAGAAGATGTTTCCTATAGTGGGAGAGTGTAGGACCAGAGTTCACAGCCTCAAAATAGTGGGTCATTCATTTAGACCAGTGATGAGGAGGGATTTCTTCAGCAAGAGGGTGCTAAATCTGTGGAATTCATTGCCAGAGATGGCTGTGGAGGCCAGGTCATTGGGTATATTTTAAAGGTCAAAGTAAATTTATTATCAAAGTACATATTTAGGTTATGAAGACACGTAGTCCTCTTTTATTGTCATTTAGTAATGCATGCATTAAGAAATGATACAACATTTCCTTTGGTGTGATATCACAAAACACAGGACAGACCAAGACTGAAAAAACTGACAAAACCACATAATTATAACATATAGTTACAACAGTGCAACAATACCATAACTTGATGAAGAAGTCCATGAGCACAGTAAAAGTTCAAAGTCTCTCAAATGTTCCACATCTCACGCAGAGGGGAGAAGGAAGAACTCTCTCTGCCATGCCTGACCACAGTCCGACTCTGAGTCGTCCGAAAATTTCGAGCTCTGATCAGCTCTCCGACACCGAGTACTGAGCGCCATCTCTGTCCGAACGATTCGACCTCAACCTCAGTTGCCAACAGCAGGCAAAGCTGGGGATTTTGAGGCCTACCCTCCGAAAGATTCCCGACCACGCAGTAACGACAGCAGTGAATGAGCGTTTCAGAAATTTCTCCAGATATTCCTCTGTGCTTTCACATCCATTCCCCATCAAATCAGAATTGTCCACGGCCCCTATTTAACGGATACAATATCATTTTTCACCGGAGGGCTGCGCATGTGTGCGGTGCGCTGCTCTCTCTCCTCCCGCCTTAACATATCCTCAACATATACAACCCTGAGATTCATTTTCTTGCGGGCATTCTCAGTAAATCCATAATAGACTTAGTAAAAGACCGCACAAACTTAAGGCATCCAGCCAATGTGCAAAAGACAACAAACTGTGCAAATAAAAAAAGGAAGAAATAATAATACTAAGAGAATATACTTAAAGTGGAGGTTGATAGGTTCTTGATTAGTCAGGGCATCAAACGTTATGGGGAGAAGGAAGGAGAATGGGGTTGAGACGGATAATAAATCAGCCATGGTGGAATGGCAGAGCAAATGTGATGGTTATGTTGAGGAAGTACAGAACAGTTCTTTTGCTGACAGCACATTCTCAACAGCCCTGTTTTAACAGGTGTCAGTTAACCATATATATTAGCTTCTTTGTATAACAGTAGCAGAATTTTGGCAATAGCTCATTTAATCTTAGTGGCAGCCAAGAGTAGTTAAATTAACTCTGTGACTGGGGGCTGTTGGAGTTAATGCTAGCTGCATAGCAGTATTAGTTATAGGAAACATTGATTAGATGTGAATTACTTTTACAATAATCTGTGTAAACATCTATAGTTTTACTGTTGAGATCTCTGCCTTTCTCTAACTCTACCTCATACATAACTCACACAGCAGGCCCTGGGTGAGGCCCTTCACAGGCCCTTTGCCACACCTCATCCATGCTAACCATCAAGCACCTATCTGTTCTAATCCATTTTTACCAGGTCTTTGTCTGTGGCAATTCATGCTGTACTGTAGGTGACCATGTCTTCAACTGCTTCTCCCCTGAAGTGTTTAATTTCCTTCTAAAATGAGTGTTGAGGTAAAAGAGCAACTGTGAATACTGAGTAGTGCATCAGGCTTGAAGGCAGAATGGGCTTGCATATTCTGTGTGCAGAACTTGCACCTTCTCACTGTGACCGTGTGGGTTGTCTTTTGGTTTTCTGGTTTCCTCCTGCATTCCAAAGAGTCAGGAAGTAAATCAATTGCTGTAAATTATTCCTTGGTGTACATCAATTAGAATAAGTATCAAACAGGAGTTCACAAGCATGTGTGAGAGAATAAATGACTGCCGACTGAGAAGTAACAAAAGGGAGGGTGAGACCAATAGGATTATTTGATTGGTAGCTATTATGGACTTGGTGGGCCAAATGGTATATTCTGTGTCTTTGTGTAAACACTAGTGATTCTGCAGATGCTGGAAATCCAGATTAACACGCACAAATGCTGGAGGAAATGCAGGGTCCTGAGGAAGGGGCTTGGCCTGAAACATCGGCTATTTATTCCTCTCCATAGATGCCGCCTGACCTGCTGAGTTCCTCTAGCATTTTGTGTGTGTTACTCTGTGTCCTTGTGTATTAGGTAAGAATTGCCTCCCCCTGCTTATCATTTCCTTCATTTTTATTCCTATTGTTCTCTTTAAGATGCTCTTTAAAACTTACCTTATACGCTATAGTTTGATCATCTAGTAGTTGAGGGATAGGAACTGTTCTTGAATTTGATGGAGCGAGTCCTAAGGCTCTTGTACCGTCTACCTGATGGCAGCAGTGAGAAAAGAGCATGGCCTGGGTGGTAGGGATCTTTGATGATGGATGCTGCTTTTCTGTAACAGCATTTCATGTTGATCTGCGCAGTGGTAGGGAGGGCTTTACCTGTGATGTAGTGGGCCGAATCCACTACCTATTGTAGGATTTTCCATCCAAGGGCATTGGTGTTTCCATACCAGACCATGATGCAGCCAGTCAATACACTCTCCACTATACATCTATCGAAGTTCGTCGAAGTTTTAGCTGTCACGCTCAATCTCTGCAGACTCCTAAGGAAGTAGAGGTGCTGCCGTGCTTTCTTTACAATTGCACTTGTGTGCTGGATCCGGGACAGATCCTCTGAAATAGTAATACCCAGGAATTTAAATTTGCTGACCCTCTCCACTTCTGATCCTCCACTGAGGACTGGCTCATGGACCTCCAGTTTCCCTTTCCTGAAGTCTATAATCAGTTCCTTTGTGTTGCTGCCATTGAGTAAGAGGTTGTTTTATGACATCACTCAGCCGAATTTTCAACCTCCCTCCTGCATGCTGATTCATCACCACCTTTGATTTGGCCCACAACAGTCATCAGCAAAATTGAATGTGGTATTGGAGCTGCACCTAGCCACACAGTCATCGGTGTAAAGCAAGTGGAGCGGAGTATAAATCACAATATAAACACTCTTGTTACTTCAGTATAACTGGATATGCAAAGTTAGATGGCCACAAAATTCATCTTTGTCAGTGGTTCCATCTGGCAGCATTTAGTGAGTGGATGTAAAATTTCAGGAACCACATGGTGCTGAGATTTTTGGCATGCAACAACTCGGAGAGCTGATGCTTACAATTGATTGGTTCCTTGGCCACCAGAATACTGGTCCAGTTGAGCCCCCCCCCATCACATTTGAGCTTGCTATCTGTTGAATCTGAGTAAGCAGCATTGAGAACATGAAACATAAACATCTGGTTATCTAGTTTGTCTATATATAAAGGAAGTTTAGGGTGGCAGGGTGGAGATACGTCTCTACCAAAGGAAGTGTAAGGTACTTCTTCCCTCTGTTAGCCTCCAGGCCACCATTGGGCAAGGTGTATCACCTGCTTAGCCCCCCCAGTCAAGGTCACATGAATCCATTGGAGAAGGTGGTGGATGGTTGTGTGAGCAGCTGGTGCATATCACAAGTCCACGTTATGCGACCATTGACGCCAGGCAGACAATCTCTGAAGAGTATAGATAATGGCTGGGGTCACCCGTCTTGTAAAGGCACTGCTCGGAAGAAGGCAATGGCAAACCACTCCTGTAGAAAAATCTGCCAAGAACGATCATGGTCATAGAAAGACCATGATCGCCTACATCATATGACATGGCACATAACAAATGAACGAAGGGAAGTTTGTTTAGTCCTTTCTACTACAGTATTCTCTGCTGTGTCATCATACTTTAGACCAGATTAATGTTCTTTTTTGCGAAGTAGAGGCTTCTTTTATTTGTGGTGACAATTATCAGAAGCAAAAAGGACATTCTCATTTGGCCTTGTGAGTTGCTTTTCACCTCTCCGGATGTAAATAGACATTATATTGAGAACACCCTAAATAAGCAATAAATGCTGTTAGACTAATATCGATTTGTGGCAATTATGCTTATACTTCATATGAGAATTGTGTCACAAGACCTTCAGAAAGTGAACTTATTGAATTCACCTTTTCAACATTATTCAACACCAATCACTACAATTTAGCAAACAATGACACGTTGAACTACTGTAAGGGGGTTTTGTCTCTTTTGTTACTGCCTAGGCTAATTAAAATGGCTTCTTTGTTATGTTATACTTGGGAATGCTTCTTTGTTATGTTAAATGCAGAGAAAGTCCTCTCGCTAGCAGTTTGTTGAATCACGTTACTGATAAGAAGATGTTATGAACCAATTGGGATAGTTGTTATGTTTTTGGTGTATCTGTAAGATATTGTATGCGTGGGGTTTTAGGGCAGAAGGCGGGAGTGAGAGACAGAGGATGGACCAGGTGCTGTGAGGTCTGCTAACGGGGTCGGACCCTGAGCAGGGCATACGGTGAGGAGAGGAGACGGACTTGTGTGGAGTGTCTGGTCGACCACTGTTGTTGGTCCTAGGCGGCCGGTGGAGGTGGTCCGAGGGGTCACAGGGTGAAGAAGAAGGGTCCTGAGCTCCAACTGTTTGTGCACGAAGAGATTGAACTTTGATAAGTGTGGCGCCTTTTATTTCCCTTTTATATTTTATTCTCTATTAATTATATAGTTCCAGTAATATCTATAAACTGTAAGTCATTTAATTGCATCTGGTGTATTGTCTGTTGTTTGGGCGGGGTGGGGTACATCACACAGCATCCACACAAACTAATTATCCAGTTTGCTGGGGCCAAGGGCTGTTTCCCTGGACAACAGCGAGCCGAGCGACCCTGAGGGAGGCCAGGGGGACTACACTACTTTGCACTGAGATGGACTTTTTTTGTTCTAATTGTGTTCTTTCCTGTAAAAAATATGTTTATGGTTTTTTCTTATGAATGCTGTTTATCTGATACTCTGTGCTTGTGGTGCTGCTACAAGTAAGTTTTTCGTTGCACCTGATAATAAACTTGACTTTAATTTTAAGGTGCTCAACACTCTTCTGCAGTACAGCATAGATTTGTGTGGTTGTAACGCTTGAATCTAGCCATGACATGCAGTGATCCAGTGGAAGTTTGGATTGTTGCATTTGTTTGAGAATTGAATATTGCTTCTGAATATGATTTTTTAAAAAAATTTATTCATTTACACTATAGATTCTACAGAATGTTGACTTTGCCAGCGAGGCCTACATATCCCTAGTTAACTCTGAATTAAAAGGATAGTTGAGAATCAGCATATTGCTTCTCTGAATTCATATATTGGTTTGATGAGATAAAGATGGCAGATTTCCTGAAGTACCCGGATGGGTTTAGTAGTTTATAACTACCATTACTGATATTCAGTTTTTAGACGCAATTTAGTCAGTTATTTAAATTTAAACTCTTCAGCTGCTATGTTGAGATTTGAACTTTTGTCTCATGATCAATAGGTCAGGCTTTGGGCTATTCATCTAGTAACTTAACCATTTTGTTATTGCGTCCAATAATCTTATTTGTTAAATCTAGTTAGCTGGGTTCATGGATAGACTCTGATGTAAGTCAGTCATAGGGTCATAGAACACTACAACACAGAAACAAGCCCTTCGACACATCTAGTCTGTGCCGAACCATTAATCTGCCTAGTTTCATTCACTTGCACTCGGACCATAGCACCCCAAACCCCTCTCATCAATGTACCTAACCAAATTTCTCTTAAATGTTGAAATCAACCCTGCATCCACTGACAGCTTGTTCCACAGTTTCACCATCCTCTGAGTGAAGAAGATCCCCCTCATGTTCTTAAACATTTCACCTTTCACCCTTAACCAATGATCTCTAGTTGTAGTCTCACCCAAAAAGTGGAAAAAGCCTGCTCGCATTTACACTGTCTATACCCCTCATAATTTTGTATACTTCTATCAAATCTCCCCTTAATCTTCTATGTTCTAAGGAATAAAGTCCTAACATATTCAACCTTTCTCTATAATCTAGGTTCTCTAGTCCTGGCAATATCTTTGGAAATTTTCTCTGCACTCTTTCAATCTCATTTACATCTTTCCTGTAGGTAGGTGACCAGAACTGCACACAATACTCCAAATTTGGCCTCACCAAAGTCTTATACAATTTCAACATAACATCCCAACTCCTGTACTCAATGCACTGATTTCAAAATCAAAACAAATTTAATTATCATTCAAACCATTTATAGATACAGCTGAACAGGACGGTGTTTCTTTGGGGCCAAGGTGTAAAACATTGAAAATAGCAAGCAAACTTCAATATAGCGAGTAACATTCAAAATAGCGAGCAAAGAAGCATATTCATTCGAAAAAAAAGCATATACAGGTATATTTAGTCCAAGACCCTGAATGACAATGTCTGGCAATCAATGGTACAGTCTGCTGGTAGTGTGGAGACACATGCATTCCACTGCTCGAACACAGGAGGGCAGCACCAATGGGAGAGGCCAGGCCCTAGTCGAGCGCGGACACCATGCTGTAGCGCTTCCAAGTCTCTCATCTGGTCTGCAGAAGCAGGCAAGCCTGAGACTTGAGACCTAGTCCTTGCTACGACTGAGGCTACACAGCTCCCATGTCATCTATCCCTCCACCAGACAAAGGTAACAGGCATGTGACAATTTACATTAACACTGTCCAACAGAGTCTTGTGATCGCAAGTGAAATGACTGAGACAATCTCCCATGGTAATACCGCACCAACTTTAATACTTCCAAGTAGCGGGCAGCAACACAGCCTGTGGCCAGGTCAGCTCCTCTGAACCCAAACCAGCTCCTATGACATCCCGGTGGGCTCCTCCCATATCCTGACCAGCTCCTTCTCTAACATCACGGCCAGCTCCTTCAACTCCTCAGCTGGCTCCTTCTCCAACATTTCAGGTGGCCCCTTTGACATCTCGGCTGGCTGCTCGCTGGCATCACCAGTACCCTACTCCAATCACCGAGGAGCTCACTGATGGAGTAGCCGTGAAGCACCTGAAGTTCTTGGAGTAGAAATGTTTTGTGTTCATGAAAAAGTAATTTTACAGAGAAATAAGTACCAGAGAGGCTGCTACATTCACACATGCTGCCATCTAACCAGAAGATTCATGAAGCCCAATGTGCCAAAAGCTTTCTTTCATCTATCCGTGATGCCACTTCACTGAGTGAGAGGGTCATAAGCTGAAAAGTACATACCAGGTCTTAGATATAAAGTCTTTTATTTTAATTTAGAGATACAGTGTGGAACAGGCTCTTCCAGCCCTTCGAGCTGTGCTGCCCAGCAATGCAGTGATTTAACCCTAGCCTAATCATGGGGCAATTTACAACGACCAATTAACTTACTAAACAGTATATGGTTAGAATGTGGGAGGAAACCCACACGCACATTGAAAGGACGTACAAACTCCTCACAAAGGTCGCCGGAATTGAACTCCAAACTCCTATGCCCTAACCTATAGTAACGTTGCACTAACCTCTACACCACCATGGCATCTTGATGGTTCTCTGATAGGCAGGTCTAGGGGGATACAACACTGTCTGAGATGCTGTTTTTCAGATGATCGTTTCAGTCTCAGGTACCTCTTTCCTCTTCTGAAAGGCTTCAGAAAATCTTTTACACTTTTTTTTAAGCGTATCGCACCAGACAGTCAGCCATTCTTGTCTGGCGCGTGGTGTCAGGATTGGTTTCCTTTTGGATTAACCGGGTCACGATATGAATGTTCCTGACTCAACCCTTTTTTTTAAACGATGCCGAGTGGCTAGCTCGATGCTCAACCCGGCACTGATGGAAAGTGTGCTCAGGGGGTGGCCCAACTTGGATTGGGAGCCTTCGCTTCGGAGTCTGGCGCTGATGCCATTGTGCCACCAGCCGGCTATTGCACTGACAGAAGCGTATCACCTCATTATTTGGTCTAACAAGCCTCTCTCAATCAATTCAACCAAAACAAAATGGAGTCAATGGTTAAAAACTAATGAACAGTGAGGGATCTTGCTGTATGCCATGTTCATGATGTCAAAGACTTTGAGAAGTTTTAGAAAGCCGTGAAAGTGCTGTTACAATGCAGCTCTTTATTTCCAGATAAGTGAGACTTTGACATGCGTGTCTATAAACATCCAGTGATATAAAGGCCGGATGATGCTGTCGTCTGTCGTTCGTTTATAGACTTGGCTCAAGTGATGTGGATGTGCCAAAAAGATTGAGGAGTCATTCCAAATCCCTATTTGTACCACCAGTCTTTAAAGCTAAGTGCAGAAAAATATAGTCCATCAGTAGGTATTTGTCACCACATAAAGGAATTTTCAGGATGCCTACTTGACTTTCAGTTTTGTGAACTTAGATATGTTTATGGTATAACAGATACACACAAGAGAGCAAGCGCTGCTATACAGGCAACAAAGGTGCTTGTTGTGTTCTTTAACCTCTTTTATGATACTAATATTGAAATCCTAGTAAGGAGATGAGTGTTTTGAAACTTGTCCTTGTTTACAAATCCATTCATGATCTTGTCCATCTGTAAATTATCCAAGCACTCTATGTTTTGCTGTAGTTACAGTTGTTCTATGAAACTGTGAGCACTGGACGAATTGTAACATAGAACAGTATTGCACAGGAACAGGCCCTTCGGCTCACAATGTTGTGCTGAACCAATTAAATAAGTAATCAAATAGCTAACTAATCTTTTCTGCCTACATAAAGTCCATGTCCTTCCATTTTCCTCACATTTATGTGCCTATCTAAATGTGTCTTAGAAGTCCCAAATATTTCTGCCTCTACTACCACCCAAAGGCACCCCCCTACTCTCTGTGTAAAAAAACTTGCCCATCACAATTGCTCGGTAACATTTTGAATTATGTGAGAAGTCAATTGAGCAATTGAGATGTCCCGAGTATTGCAAATTCACATTTATTTATCATATGTACATCAGAATACAGTGAAATGTGTCGCTTGTGTTAACAACCAGCACACCTAAGGATGTGCCGGGAGCAGCCTGCAAGTGTTGCCACACATTCCGGCACCATCATATGGTGCCAAATAGCATAACATAGCATGCGTTTGTGGACATTTCTGTAAAATAAAGAGAGTTGTGGTGATAAATATTCAATTTTCATCATGGATGGAAATGTGGAAGAGCAGAACCTCAAGAGAAAAGAATTTTATTATCTGTAAATAATTTTGCTTTCTTCACCTCCTTTCCTGAGGTTGATGAATTGTTGAGCATGGATCTATTGATGCTGTTAATTCTAACTTGCTCAGTTTGCATTATTCATTTACAAGCAAGACTATCGTCAGCAGGAGGTGGTAAGACACCCAGAGCTCACCCTGCCCTCAGCTGACTTTATGACCTATACCTTACGACCTGTATCCTTCCAGCAACAGCCATTGGATTGCATTTAAAAATGTAACAGTTGCCTTCCTAACTAAGGGTCACTTAACCATAACAGAGTGACTAATACCACTTTAACTGACTGAGGCACTGATACTCCTAATCTGGGCAACATCCTGGGAAAATGGGCTAAGCCATTGGGAAGATGACATGTGCTTTTTTATTTTAAAATAAAGGTAAAAAGGAAATAGAATATTAAAAAAGTTTATGAAGTTAGTGATCCTTTGGTTAGAAAATTTGATTAAGTTAAAAATTCCTAATTATGAATGTCTCCTACTTTGGGGCTCTGTGACTTTAAAGATTCTTGCTCATTTTCTCAAATGAGTAACATCAAAGTGGTGATTAAAGTGAGTGAAATCTTTTATTTGGCCAAGTACATAGTATTTAATAACTACCATAAATCAAAACTGTACAACTTCCTCTCTCACTTACCTCAGCCTTTTTACAGAGGCCCTGGTGATTTTCAGCCATTTAATTAAACTCAGTGACAGAACATTTAAAGAGTGCACCAGTGCTTGGCTGCCATGTTGCTATGGCGTCCATCGGAGAAAATAACAACAACAATGATAAAGAGATGTCAGCCCGTCTTTGGAATGTATTCCAAGAAGTGGGTTCTTTTTAGTCTCTTTTTGGAAATAAATTAGGAAAACAATGAAAGAATGAAGAAAAAAGGCTAAACTAAGAAGGAATAGAAAGAAAAGCCTTTTCTAGTGTGAAGTAAACTTTAGAGGGGGGAGAAAAACATGTTTAATGTAAGAAGGGAGGCTGTGAAACAGGACATCAGGATATCTGTGCTCTTTTTAACATAATTCTATAGATTTTTTCCCCCAGGTAAACTTCAGTTTAATGCCTCAGTAGAAAGCCTCCAGCAGTGCTGTATTCCCTCAAAAATTACACCTTGATTTAGAAGCAAAAATGTATCTAACATAGCCAGCTACACAGCACATTTCTTATGAAAGTGACAGATTATAATGTGACATTTATTTGAAAGTTGAGATTGGCCAAATGGACGACAAGGGTCTTGATCTGCCTTTTTCATTTTTACTTTCACAAACCCTTTCCATTTATTTCAAGCTTATCAATTAATTCTTGAGCAATTTTAAATGGGAGAACAGCACTTCTGTGCTTTGTTAAATTTAAATACAAATTCCCCGCAAAAGGATTGGCTTTTTCTCTTTCTGTAATCCGAGTTATCATCCTCCTTTGCACAGAAAGAAGGCAGGCACTAGTTATTTTATTTTTTATTATTTATAGAGCCAGCATAGTAACAGGCCCTCTCAGTCCAAAGAGAATTACACCCGTGTGACCAAATAAGCTACTAACCTGTAGAGCTGTGGAATGTGGGAGGAAACCCACACAGTAACGGGGAGAAGGTACAAACTCCTTACAGACAGTAGCGGAATTTACCCGGATTGCTGGCATTGCAATAACAGTTACACTAACTGCTACATTACCGTGCCCCCCCACTCATGATCTTGGTAGAAGTTTAGATTTGTTGCTTATTTCAGTTATCAGTTTCTTTTGAAGTCTTAAAAACTGGGTAGCTCTTACCATTTTTAAACTTATGATATAGTTTTTGTATTGATCAGAGAGGAACTGTAGCATTATCATATCTACTGATAGCTCGGTTTGGGTGCGCTACTACTGATAAAATCTCCTTTCAATATGAAGTATACACTTATAGCATTATTCAGCACCACTGAAGTGTCTGGAAAGATGGTATCATTGATCCTTCTTTCTTTCTGCTTAATGTTATTTATTTATTTGTTTGGCATTACAGTAGGCAACAGGCACTTCTGGCCCAACAAGCTGCACCACCCAGCAGCCCACCAGTGTAACCCTACTCTAATCACAGGACAATTTACAATGACCAATTAACCTACTAACTGGTACATATTTGGACTGTGGGAGGAAACCAAAGAACCCGGAGGAATCCCATGAGGTTCACAGGGAGAATGTACTAACTCCTTACAGATCGCATGGAATTGAACTCCAAACACCGGACCACCTCAGGCTGCAATAGCGTTGAGCTAACCGCAACACTACCTCTATGCAAACACCTCATTGTCTGCTACAACTACTGTGCTGTAATGTTCTATAATTTAAATGCAGCCTGGACAGTAAGTTAGACAAATGATGTGGCAATTTGCTTTCAGTGGTATTAGTTGGCGAGGACACCAGGAGAAGAGTCTTTTCTAAATAAAATCTGGGAGTGTTTACATCTGCCTGGGATCTGTTTAATATCGCATTCCAGAAGATCTCACCTCCAACAATTCAGCTCACCTACTGCCTCAGTACTGCACAGTGAAGTGAAACATGTTAAATCACACTGCTTATGTTCTATTGTGCAAAATGACATATAATGTATTTTGTCAAGTATATAATGGTCAGTTGATACCTGATATTATGACAAAATAAACTGAATTATTGAAGGGAGAATAATTTTCTTTACAACTACATCTCTAATCTCCATCTCTTGAGGAGGCGCCAGTCGATGTTGTGCTGTGTATTGAAGGATAGTAATAGAAACCATGTTCAAGTAAATACATCAACGTTGACAGAAAGTCTGTGCTGGAAATAGTTCTCAGATTGTGCAATTCTGAACACATTAGGAATTTCATGCTGTGCAGCTGTTTGTGAAAATTTGAGAATTTACTGTGGTAGAATAAAGCAAACATTACTGATGCTGTGTATATAACATGCACACACAGATAATGTAAACATGTGCATATACTGTCAAATGGAATGGTTTCCCGACAGTACATTTTTGTTTAGCGCCTCAATGTCTATTGTTTTATTTATTTATGCAGTCTTATGTAAATTAATTTTCAAGCTGAAAGCCCACAGTTCCATTTTTAATGTGCGTGTGATGCCATTTTTTGTGTCTGGAAATAAAACACAAGTTAGTTTTACTGGATAGAAAATAGATCAGTTTGTTATTGGTAGTACCACATGAAGATTAGTTTAAAATAGGGTCATTAACTAGGTTGAAGTTTGGGTAGCTCATTAATATTGTCTGGACTTGCAGATTTGATACTGGTGTTAATCGTATTTTTTTTTACTTAGAACAGGGGTTCCCAACCTTTTTTATGCCATGGACCCCTACCATAAATCAAGGGGTATGTGGACCCCAGGTTGGGAATCCTTTGATTTGGAATAAAGATATATAATTATTCTTTCACGACCCCAGGATATCCCAAAACATTTTGCAACTAATTAAACACCTTTTAAAATGCTGCCATTGTTATCAAAGTAATGGAGTTAGATAATTGTGCCAACATTATAGCCGATTCCAAGATCAATCTCATCTTTCCCTGCCACATAGCACCTCCATTTTTCTTTCACCCATGCGCTCGTCTAAGAGTCTATTAAACGGTCACTTTTACCATTGGCCCTGGTTGTACACTACCAGCTTTATGCACTGCACGTTGTTCCAAACCCAAGTGACCAGATAGAAAATTTCAGTGCTGTTCATTTGAAACACCATCATTGGGTGTGATAATAGGAATACTCTTTGAAAGGGATTGTAAATTTTCTTTTGGTGTTGAGGAAGATTATTGTTGTTTATTTTTGTTAGAAATAACCCAGTAAAAGGCCTGGCAAGTCTTATGAGCATGTATAAGAAGGGAGCAGGTTGGTGTTCAGGTGGAAGGAAGCCTTCATCAGTTTTAGTTGAAAATAACAGAAATTCTAAACTTTTAACATTAGACAATGTTTTTGATGAGTTTTTCTGAACAGAGTATTTTCGGTTTTCATTTAGGGTCAACTATTTTATTCTGGCCTTTTGTTAGTTTAGATGGTTCTGTTTGAACAAGGAATATTCTGTCGGAAGGTAAATTATTTAAACTTTATTCTCTTTCCTTCCTAACGCAGGTGCTTGTCAGTGAGGATGCCGAAGGTAAAGGCATAGTGGCTCATTTCCTGGCTCATGATAATAAACCCATTTCCTGCATGGCTTTCAACCCCAGTGGTAAGTGCAACTAGTTTGTCTTCATGGTTTTCAAATATTAGCTCTGTAAAGACCACAATCCATCTATAATTGAACCTTCAAAAATGTACCTGTCGTAATGGAAACGACCAAGGTTAGATGAATTGATTGAGCATTTATTTCCAAATTATTTTAATGATTTGTTAAGACTAAGTCAGAGCGATGGCAGCTATTATTTCTGCCATCTCCAAGTTATATATCTGTGGAATTCATTGCCGCAGATGGCTGTGGAGGCCAAGTCATTGGATATATTTAAAGTGGAGGTTGATAGGTTCTTTCTTAGTAATGGTGTCAAAGGTTACAGGTAGAAGGCAGGAGAATGGGGTTGAGAGGGATAATAAATCTGCCAATATTGAATGGTGAAGCAGACTTGATGGCTGAATGGCCTAATTCTGCTCCTGAGTTTTATGGTCTTTTGATTGTTTGATTAAAAGAATGAGAAAAGAATATTTAACTAACAGATCTTAAATAACCTTTGATTGTGCATGGAAGGTGATTCAAGTGTTGAGAAATTTTCATACAGAAAAAATATTCTGATATTGGTTCCAAATTTCTCTGTATTCAAATCATACATAATTTGCAGTTTATTTATAGATTATTCAATCCAAATGGTTAATGCTAGGCAAAAACTTCTTGAGTTCTACACTTAGTTGCAAACACTTTATATGACATATTAGGTCCCTTGAAAGATATCACTGCTATTTGCCTCAAAGTCCAAACCTGCCATTAACTAGTGCAACCTTTATTATTCAAATCTTCTTAGTTCTTAGCTTTTCAAGCTGTAAGTGTTGTGCTTCTCTAATCATTTATCATAACTAAATCCATTGAATGAGAGGGCCAGCCTTATTTTCTTCTTTGCACAAATTCCAGGTGTTGAATGACTTGTTTGTGGCTTGGTGATAAATCTGTGCATAACACACAGTTTGTCCAGATCAGTTCGGGTACTGTTATATCAACCTGCAGAATTAATTTAGCAAAGTGCTAATTACTTCTTATTTTTGATTGCAAAATTCTCCGTAGTTAGGTTTAATTCATCATAGTTGGTTCAACACACAACGTGCAGGAGGAACTAAGCAGGTCAGCCAGCATCTATGGAAAGGAATCTTGGCTCAACGTTTGGACCAAAATGTCGACCCTTTATTTCTATCCACGGATGCTGCCTGACCTGCCGTGTTCCTCCAGCATTTTATGTGTCTTAACTCTGGATTTCCAGTATCTGCAGAAACTCTTGTGTTTATAGTTCATTGTGGTTCAACGAGTAAACATGTAATCACCTAGTGTGTTTTATTGTTTTATTTCTTAAATATCTGTGACCATCTTACCATGTTTACTGAAGCTATGATCACAACCACTTGAAGAGGGTTAAATAGAGTTACAGAGTAATATGGTATGGATACGGGTCCAACTAGTCCATGGTGATCAAGATGCATATATAAGCTAGTCCCATTTGCCTGTGTTAGACCTGTTTACTGTTTACCTTTAAGCCTTTGCGATCCATTTGCCTGGCCATATAGCTTTTAAACATTGTTATTGTACCTGCCTTTAGCTATTTCCTCATGCAACTTATTCTATATATGCACCACCTCTGCGTGCAGAAATGTCTTCTTAGATCCCTTTAAGTATTTCCCCTTTCACCTTAAACCTATGCCCTTTAGTTTTTGATTCCCTTTCCCTGTGTGCGTTCTACCTATATTCCTAATGATTGTATGCAACTTTATAAGGTCACCCCCCCCCCCCCATTCTTCTATGTTCTGTAGACCAAAGCCTAAGCCTGCCCAACTCTCCCTATATCTGAGGTCTTGTCTTGGGAACATACTCATATATCTTCTTTGCATTCTTTACAGGTTAATGCATACTTCCCTGCAATAGAATAGCCAAAATTATATGCAGTGGTTTAGGTGTGGTCTCACCAGATCTTGTACAACAGCAACATAGCATACCAACTCCCACTTCCAAATACTGATAAAGCCAATGAACCAAACACCTTCTTCACCACCCTGTCTACATTGACACCACTTTCAGGAAACCATTTAATTGCGCTCCCAGGTCCTTCTGTTCTACAACATTCCCCAGGATCCAACTGTTCACCCTGAATACTGAAATCTACCCTGTAGATGCAGTAAAGTTGCGTAAAGACATTTGGATCAATCGTTCCATTTCTGTCCAGTCAATGAGCTGACTGATAGACCACTCATATAGTAAACAGTAGGGCAACGAGGAGTGCAGTAGAACAAAGAGATCTGGGAATACAGATCCGTCATTCCTTGAAAGTGGCATCACAGGTAGATTGGGTCATAAAGAGAGCTTTTGGCACATTGACCTTCATTGTGTGCAGTTTTGGTCCCCTAATCTGAGGAAAGACATTCTTGCCATAGAGGGAGTACAAAGAAGGTTCACCAGATTGATTCCTGGGATGGCAGGACTTTCATATGATGAAAGACTGGATCAACTAGGCTTATACTCGTTGGAATTTAGAAGATTGAGGAGGGATCTTATTGAAACATATAAAATCCTAAAGGGATTGGACAGGCTAGATGCAGAAAGATTGTTCCCGATGTTGGGGAAGTCCAGAACGAGGGGTCACAGTTTGAGGATAAAGGGGAAGCCTTTTAGGACCGAGATTAGGAAAAACTTCTTCACACAGAGAGTGGTGAATCTGTGGAATTTTCTGCCACAGGAAACAGTTGAGGCCAGTTCATTGGCTATATTTGAGAAGGAGTTCGATATGGCCCTTGTGGCTAAAGGGATCAGGGGGTATGGAGAGAAGGCAGGTTCAGGGTTCTGAGTTGGATGATCAGCCATAATCATACTGAATGCTGGTGCAGGCTCGAAGGGCTGAATGGCCTACTCCTGCACCTATTTTCTATGTTTTTATGTTTTCATAAATCGGAGTGTTGAGTAGAGGAGTTGGAATGTTATGTTGAAGTTATATAAAATGTTGGAGTATTCTGTGCAGTTCTGATCACCCACTTACAGAAAATTTATCAATAAGATTGAACGAGGGCAGAAAAACTATACAAGCAACATATGAGGACATGAGTTATTGGGAAGCATTGAATAGGTTAGGACTTTATTCCCTGGAGTGTAGGAAAATGAGGGGAGATTTGATAGAGGTATACAAAATTGTGAAGGGGTATAGATAGGGTAAATGCAAGCAGGCTTTTTTCACTGGGGTTGGGTGAGACTAGAATAAAAGGTCATGGGTTAAGGGTGACCTGAGGGGGAACTTGATCACTCTGAGGGTAGTGAGAGTGTGGAAAGAGCTGTCAGCAGAAATGGTGGATGTGGGTTTGATTGCAACATTTAGAGAAGTTTGGATAAGTACATGAATGGGAGAGGTTTGGAGGGCAGTGGTCCAGGTGTGGGTTGATAGGACTAGGCAGAATAACAGTTTGGCACAGACTAAATGGGCTGAGGGGTCTGTTTCTATGACTTTATGATTCCTTCCACCTCTAGCTACAAGAAGTCAAAAAGCACATAGGGTAATAGCCTGAAACTAATATATGAAAATCACTGGCAAATTTCTGTGAAACTGCCCAGGGCTTCCAAGCAACTCTGAAGAGACTGAGGTTATTCAAGGCTCTTCACTGACCAAATAAAATTTAAGAGGTTTGGGCTTTCAAGTAGTAGTGAGATTTACTTATTTTTAAATCGTGGTACAAATTATGTTGCTTAAGGAGTGGAAAAAAGGGAGTAACATGCTCTGACATAAAATTAAAAGCTTGGTTTGCAGTGTGCTACATTGCTGTAATACAACTGAGAGGTTGCTGATGGTATTAAAAGCCATGAAAGCAAAGCTTGAGTGGTAGATATAAACCATCAGTAATGTGAGACTGTGTTACGGAGTCTACCCCCTCCAGCTCTGCTGCCATTAAATAACAGACTATCAAATTGTAACATCCTTGCTTGTGAATAGGAATATTACTGTTCAGGCACTTTGAAGCTGACAGCTTTCAAACAGAAAATAGTGACATTGCAATAATTGCACTGAAGAATGTCGGAAAACCCAAGGCAGTTTGTGTCAGTTCACAAGAATGATGATTAAAGAAGAAATTTATTGTTTTGAAATTGCTTCATTCATTGCATGTACCTCTTAACAAATTACAAGATTGAACAAAAACTTACTTGAGGCTCTAAAACACTTAAACTTCTCGCATGCCTTACCCCAAAGTTGGTAAAACACTGCCTGGCGGATATGTCAATTTCTGAATAAATGTTCTTGGCTATCTAAAATATATCTTAACTTTGCACATGCAAAATGCTGGAGGAACTCAGCAGGTCAGGTAGCCTGGAAATGAATAAACAGTTGATGTTTCAGGCCAAAGCCCTTCATCGTGTCTTCAGTTTCCAGCATCTGCAGAACTTCTGGTGTTCCTATCTTTGCAGTTCTGTAATATTCTTGATGAATTAAAATGTATCCTTTTTAATGTTTCACGTCAGCCATTTTTGCTGTATGTAATAAGGATTGCCTATTTCAACTTTAGCTTCACTTTGCTGCTGATTATTCCTCTCCTCTTGGCTCAGTGTTATGGTTTCTACAAACTTGCCTAATATACACTCAGTGGCCACTTTATTAGGTACACCTGTGCACATGCTTATGAATACAAATATCTAATCAACTAATCAATCATGTGGCAGCAACTCAATGCATAAAAGCATGCAGACATGGTCCATGGAAAGGAATAAAGGGCCGACATTTCGGTCCGAGATGTTGGGCGGAGTTTCCTTTCCATAGATGCTGGCTGACCTGCTTAGTTCCTCCTGCACGTTGTGTGTTGAACCAACTATGATGAATTGATCATAACTATGTAGAATTTTGCAATCAAAAATAAGAAGTAATTAGCACTTTGCTAATTTAATTCTGCAGGTTGACATAACAGTATCCGAACTGATCTGGTCAAACTGTGTCTTATGCACAGATTTATCACCAAGCCTCAAACAAGTCATTCAGCACCTGGAATTTGTGCAAAGAAGAAAATAAGGCTGGCCCTCTCATTATGTATACATTCCCCAGCATCGGAATGGGGAAGAATGTGATCTAAGTGATTTTAACTACGGAATGACTGTTGGTGCCAGATGGGGTGGTTTGACTATCTCAGAAATTACTGGTCTCCTGGGAGTTTCATGCACAACTGTCTGTAGAGTTTACAGAGAATTATGTGAAAAACTGACAAAAAAAACATCCGGTTAGGGGGAAGTTCTGTGGACGAAAATGCCCTGTTAATGAGACAGGTCAGGAGAATGGCCAGACAGGTTCAGGTTGACAGGAAGGCAAGAGTAACTCAAATAACCATGGGTTACAGCAGTAATGTACTGAAGACCATCTCTGAATGCACAACCCGTCAAACCTTGAAGTGGATGGGCTTCAGTAGTAGAAGACCATGAACGTAAGAGATACTGAATACCATGTTCTATTGGAAATCTGAAGCAAAGTGATAGGAATTCTCAGCACATGAGGTAGCATCTATAAAGAAGAGAAATAACGTTTTGGGTTAATGTTGAATAATTATCTAGATTTATTGCCATTTTCTTTAATCAGAATAGCTTTACTTTATTATTTTAGAACTGGGGTCTCCCAAGTTTTTCTCTTGCAAACCATGTTCAGTGACTCTGTTCGTGACTTCTGAGGGTTAAAGCTAGCAGCCAAATTCCTGAGATCCATTCTCACCAAAGTGATTTTTTGCATCTTTTGGGAGCTGTTGACCTGTTTAAATTTTGAGAATCCACAGAAGTGCTATTCAGAAGTCTATGTCCACTGGAGGCTGGAGAGTAGAGGCCTGTCCTGGGATTGAAGGGCTGTGGATATGTGTGGGTGGGAGGAAGCAAAGGGGCTGATTTTTAGCTATTGTTTTTTGTTACTTATTGTGTTCTGTATTATTCTGTCAAGCATTGTGGGCATGCTATATTGGCACTGGAATGTGTGGCGGCACTTGTTGGTTGCTTCCAGCACATCCCTAGGTTGTGAACACAAACAACATATTTTACTGTATATTGTGATGTACAGTATATGGGAAAATAAACTTGAATCTTGAATCCAGCATTGAGATACAGTATACCATTACCACTGACTACAGATGGAATTTTTGCACATTTTATTTCTTATCCGTAATTTAACCTCTAATTTTATTTTAAAAAATAATTTCTTATTCTTTATCATTACTGAATGTTGTTTTTTATTGTATGTCGCACCAACACACCATAGAAAGTTCCTATTACATGCAAGTGTATATGGTGAATAAAGTTAGAAACTGAATCTATGTGCTTTGATATAAGCTTACTTTGAGCCTTGAACTTTGAAGTTCTAGATGGACAAATAGCCCATGTGCACCACCTCAATACGTATTTCTTTTTTGCTCATTTTGCACTATTTAATTTAATGTTAAATATATATTTGTTATTATTTATAGTTTTTATTATTATGCATTGCAAATGTACTGCTGTCACGAAACAACAAATTTTGCAACATATGCCAATGATATTAAACCTGACTCTGATGTTTGATAAAGTTGATCCTTGATGTTGTAAGGTGGAAATATTGAGGTGGAAGAATACTGAAAATAGAATGAAGACTTGTTATAAGTTAATTTTCAGGTGTTAATAATTGGGAATTAGTAACCACAGAATTCATATATCATTCTTTAAGGATGAAAAATTACGCAGTCCTGCAGTTTCTTTGAAAATTAAGCTCCCGTGAATTACACGTCTTTTGTCACAAGGTGCAGAAAGTTTGCCTGTATTTCCTGGCTTCCAGTGTTACAACCTTTTTGCTCTCAGATATCAGATTTGTATTGTTTCTCAGTATTGCTGGGCCCACCTGTTGAAGATTTGTTCCACGATGAACACAGCTGTTCATGACCAGCATAGACCACCTCAGATTGTATAAAATGATGAGTAACCAGGACATGAACTGCAGCATGCTGCATGGTCCTGCAGCTTGTTACTGAAACAGATGCTGGACTAACTTGGAATAATGTAGTGCTGTAATTGACTCCTGGCTAATGTGTTGTTTAAGGTATAATAGACAGTTAAAAGTATTCCTCAGTGATCTTAAAATGCCTACATTTCATCTTTGGATGTAATCAGGGCCAGGATCTATGTTACATGCTGGTGGTTAACAGTCAATGCTAACACAGTAAAGATCGAGAATGAAGTTAAAACCATCTCATACGGCTTATGGTAGTATTAATTACCCAAGAGAAATTTTTTAAATCTGTGAGGCTCAGATGATAGTTATAAGCTCTGTAGTTCCATAATGTGGTTAACTGTCCCAGGTTTTGCAATATGGGGCAGACTGTGGAATAGACTGTTGAGATCACTAATTGATATATACTTGGTTCACACTCACGAGACTGAAGTTGTTGGCTGATAATATCCCTGGTCCAAAGAGTGAAATTTTATAATCTTAATCATCTCACAAGGGCAAGAAAAAGCCAGGCCCATGGAACAGCTGAAAAGGCCACTCTCCAGCCTGTAGCCCATTATAGCTGTCAAGCTTTTGAAATGGTTCAGAGTTCCAAAAATCATTTACAATTTTAAAAATAAATTAAGGGCACTTTAAAATGGTTAAATATTACTATAAAAGCTATTAAAAATGGTGGGCAAGCTATTAGGATTTTTATGGACAGGACTGATGATCATTTAGAGAAGTGTAGTCTTATTAGGGATAGGCAGCATGGTTTTGTGAGGGGCAGGTTGTGCCTCATGAGCCTGATTAACTTTTTCAAGGAAGTGATATGACAATTTGATGAAAGTAGAGCAGTGGATGTGGCGTATATGGATTTTAGTAAGGCCTTTGTCAAGGTTCCTCGTGGTAAACTCAACCAAAATGTCATGAGGAATGGGGCTCATGGATAGTTGGCTGCATAGACTCAGAATTTGTTTGCCCACAGAAGACAGAGGGTGGTAGTAGATGGAGCATATTCTCCCTGGAGGTCCGTGACTAGAGGTTCCACATGGATCTGTTCTGGGACCCCGTTCTTTGTGATTTTCATTCTTGACTTGGACGAGGAAATGGGAGGGTGGATTAGTAAATTTGCAGATTATGTGAAGATTGGAGGTGTTGTGGGTAGTGTTGAAGGTTGTCACAGTTATAATAGAATTTAAACAGGATGCAAAGCTGGGCAGTGAAGTGGCAGATAGAGTTCAATCTGGAAAATTTAAGTGATACTTATTGGAAGATTGAGCTGAAGTCAGAGTATAAGCTTATTGGCTGGATTCTTAGCAGGATAGAGGAACAGAGGGATCTTGGGATCCAAGTCCATAGATACCTCAAAATTGCTGCACAAGTTGATAGGGTGGTTAAGAGAGTGTATCATTTATGGTTTCAGTGGTCGAGGAATTGAGTTCAAGGGCTGTGAGGTAGTGTTGCAACTCTATAAAACTGGTAAGGCCCTACTTAAAGTATTGTGTTCAGTTGTGGAACCCTCATTATAAGAAGGATGTGGAAGCTTTAGGGAAAACATAGGGGAGACTTATCAGGATGCTGCCTGGATTAGAGAACATGTCTTATGAGCAAACAACAGGAATTCTGCAGATGCTGGAAATTCAAGCAACACACATCAAAGTCGCTGGTGAACGCAGCAGGCCAGGCAGCATCTCTAGGAAGAGGTGCAGTCGACGTTTCAGGCCGAGACCCTTCGTCAGGACTAACTGAAGGAAGAGTGAGTAAGGGATTTGAAAGTTGGAGGGGGAGGGGGAGTATCCAAAATGATAGGGGAAGACAGGAGAGGGAGGGATAGAGCCAAGAGCTGGACAGGTGATAGGCAAAAGGGATATGAGAGGATCATGGGACAGGAGGTCCGGGAAGAAAGACAAGGGGGGGGGGACCCAGAGGATGGGCAAGGGGTATATTCAGAGGGACAGAGGGAGAAAAAGGAGAGTGAGAGAAAGAATGTGTGCATAAAAAAAAAGTAACAGATGGGGTACGAGGGGGAGGTGGGGCCTTAGCGGAAGTTAGAGAAGTCGATGTTCATGCCATCAGGTTGGAGGCTACCCAGATGGAATATAAGGTGTTGTTCCTCCAACCTGAGTGTGGCTTCATCTTTACAGTAGAGGAGGCCGTGGATAGACATGTCAGATTGGGAATGGGATGTGGAATTAAAATGTGTGGTCACTGGGAGATCCTGCTTTCTCTGGCGGACAGAGCGTAGATGTTCAGCAAAGCGGTCTCCCAGTCTGCGTCGGGTCTCGCCAATATATAAAAGGCCACATCAGGAGCACCGGACGCAGTATATCACCCCAGTCGACTCACAGGTGAAGTGTTGCCTCACCTGGAAGGACTGTTTGGGGCCCTGAATGGTGGTAAGGGAGGAAGTGTAAGGGCATGTGTAGCACTTGTTCCGCTTACATGGATAAATGCCAGGAGGGAGATCAGTGGGGAGGGATGGGGGGGGACGAATGGACAAAGGAGTTGCGTAGGGAGCAATCCCTGCAGAATGCAGAGAGCGGGAGGGAGGGAAAGATGTGCTTAGTGGTGGGATCCCGTTGGAGCTGGCGGAAGTTACGGAGAATAATATGTTGGACCCGGAGGCTGGTGGGGTGGTAGGTGAGGACCAGGGGAACCCTATTCCTAGTGGGGTGGCGGGAGGATGGAGTGAGAGCAGATGTACGTGAAATGGGGGAGATGCGTTTAAGAGCAGAGTTGATAGTGGAGGAAGGGAAGCCCCTTTCTTTAAAAAAGTAAGACATCTCTCTCGTCCTAAAATGAAAAGCCTCATCCTGAGAGCAGATGTGGCGGAGACGGAGGAATTGCGAGAAGGGGATGGCGTTTTTGCAAGAGACAGGGTGAGAAGAGGAATAGTTCAGATAGCTGTGAGAGTCAGTAGGCTTATAGTAGACATCAGTGGATAAGCTGTCTCCAGAGACAGAGACAGAAAGATCTAGAAAGGGGAGGGAGGTGTCGGAAATGGACCAGGTAAACTTGAGGGCAGGGTGAAAGTTGGAGGCAAAGTTAATAAAGTCAATGAGTTCTGCATGCGTGCAGGAAGCAGCGCCAATGCAGTCGTTAATGTAGCGAAGGAAAAGTGGGAGACAGATACCAGAATAGGCACGGAACATTGATTGTTCCACAAACCCAACAAAAAGGCAGGCATAGCTAGGACCCATACGGGTGCCCATAGCTACACTTTTAGTTTGGAGGAAGTGGGAGGAGTCAAAGGAGAAATTATTAAGAGTAAGGACTAATTCCGCTAGACGGAGCGGAGTGGTGGTAGAGGGGAACTGATTAGGTCTGGAATCCAAAGAGAAGCGTAGAGCTTTGAGACCTTCCTGATGGGGGATGGAAGTATATAGGGACTGGACATCCATGGTGAAAATAAAGCGGTGGGGGCCAGGGAACTTAAAATCATCGAAAAGTTTAAGAGCGTGAGAAGTGTCACGAACATAGGTCGGAAGGGATTGAACAAGGGGTGATAAAACCGTGTCGAGGTATGCAGAAACGAGTTCGGTGGGGCTTATGAGTAAAGGTTGAGTGAGCTAGGGCTTTTCCGTTTGGAGTGAAGGAGTATAAGAGGTGACTTGATAGAGGTGTACAAGATTATGAGAGGACCAGCTAAAACTTTTTTTCCAGGGCAGCAATGGCCAATAGCAGATGACAGTTGTTTAAGGTGAGTGGAGGAAAGTTTAGGGGAGTTGCCTGAAGCAGATTTTTCACACAAAATGATGGGTGCCTGGTAGAGACATCTCAAAATTGCAGGTACAGCCAGGGCAACCATTGCTGAAGTGTACACTGCGTCAAGGCCTGATGGGGGAAGATGAACCCATGGTTGGCTCTATAATTCCATGCTGATTGAAGCGACGAGCAAGATTAAAATCGTCGAGGATGAAAGTAGAAAGCAAACAGTTGTTTAGCGCCATATGCTTGCATTTGGCCGGTCTTTCTCTCTTCTTGCTACTACTGTTGGGTGGGAGGGGCAGGAGTCTTGGGTCTCCTGCAGCCAACAGACTCCTGGATGGGCTTCACTCGCCTCAGTGCTGAACTGGCTCCGTGGCTGTGGACTCAATTTCAGGACAATTTGCAGTTCAGGGTCTGTGTGTTATTTGTTTATATTTTCATTGTTAGCACAATTTATTCTTTTTTTGCACATTGGGTGTTTGACAGCCTTTGTTGTGCGGGTTTTAAAATCTGTTCTATTGTGTTTCTTTGTTTTGTGACTGCCTGCAAGAAGGCGAATCTCATACTCTGATAATAAATCTTCTTTGTCTATTATCTAGTAGATAATAAATCTACTTTTTAAAGTGTGCATTCCGGGCACATTTAAAAAAGACTTTTAGATAGGCACACGGATATAAGGAAAATGTAGGGCTATGTGCTGTGTAGGAGGGAAGGGTTAGGTTAAGTATAGAGTAAGTTAAAAGAAAGCACAACATCATAGGCTGAAGGGCCCATGCTGTGCTGAACTATTCTGTGTTCGTGTAACCATGTTTAAACTGGTGCAGGATCATTAAGTTGTTTTTCAGTTGGTGATTATCAGTAATTTTGTTCTGCTGCTGTTGTACCAAGGGAAGTATTGAAAAAAAATCAGTGCTTTGAGCCTAAGTTATTGGCAATCTTCATTAATAACTTAGCTAAAGTATTGATTGTATTGTATTCAAGTTTGCTGATGACAAATAGCTAGATAGGAATGTTGTAAGGCAGACACAAGAGGGAATGCAAATGCATATAGAGATTGAGTAAATGTGCAGCGAGGTGGCGTCTGAGTTTATTTAAATTGGTGGGGAAAATAAAGGAAAAATAAATAAAGAACAAAAAACAAACTGCTGGAGGAACTCAGCGGACAGGCAGCATGCATAGAGGGAAATGGACAATTGACATTCCAGGTCGAGACCCTTCATCTTCACTCTTGTGTCTCCAATATTTGATCAGACTTGGGTGTTTCAGTGTTTGTACATGGATCACAGGAAGGTTGCAGGTGAAGCAAGAAGTTAGGAGGGAAAACGAGAAGCTTGAGAAATTCTGCAGATGCTGAAAATCTAGAGCAACACACACAAAATGCTGAAGGAATTCAGCAGATCAGTTAGGATCTATGGAGAAGAAAAAAAGAGCCAGTGTTTCAGGCTGAGACCCTTCATCAGCACATCACGGTAAAGGGTTGGAGTGCAGGAGAATGGAAGCGTTGTTACGGTCCTGTACTAGCTTTGATGGGATCCCTGCAGCATTGGTCCACGTTACTCAGGAAAGTTTATACTTGCTTAGGAGGGAGTGCAATGCATGTTGAGTAAATTGATATCTGGGATAATGGGGTGGTCCTATGTTTGGGTATGATGCAGTTTTATGTGCTTGGAGAGTCTGTGATGAAGAACGTGTGATCTCCAGGTAAACAGATAGAGGATATATCAAATGGAAATTCTTCATTCAGGAAGCATTAATCTTTGAAAGGGCTTCTGGATATTTGAAGATGGACTATATACAATGTTTGAAAACAATATATATTTGGAGCTTAGGTGATTTCAGAAATAGAGATTGGACAGGAAAATGGTTAAAATCGAGCATGTACTTGCCAAAGGGTAGAAGAGACCTAAAAGCTGGTACAGCTTTCTCTTCCTCTACTTCTTATATTTTATAGATACATATTTTTTTGTAATTTATTTTTTATTGAATTTCATCATCAAACAAACATTTCCATAAGATGCGTTTCAGATACTGTACATATATGTCATATAATCATATTTGTCACAAATCTCTACATAATATTTATCTGAAGTATACAGAAAGGAGAGGAAAGAAATGTTTAAAAACAATAAGTAGTGCAAAATGGAGAGGTAGTGTTCATGGACCCAAATATGTGTTTGAGATATATAACACGTTCGAAGTGTTGCATGAATACACGTTAATGTGTTGAGTGTAGACACTTGGCCGTATGGTTCTAACTTGAAACATTAGCACACTTTTTCTAGATTGATCTTCTGCAGGTTTTCAGCATAGACACTTTTACATTTTTTCTTATTTCCACCCGGCTGATTCATTAGTGGAATCACTTTTGTTGCTTACATGCCTAAACTTAGCTAGTAACCTTCAGTCAGCTGTTTCCCAATTATACTAAAGCTGTTTGTAATATTTGTTTCCTCGCAAGCAATTTTCAGTTACAGAGTTGCAGTGCAGAAACAGGCTAGTTGGTCCATCTAGTGCATGCTGACCTGTTCCCAGGAACCCGCACTGGATTTCAGAGTCACAGAGCTACGAAGGATCCAATAATTTCCTACATAAGCATGGAAAAGCGTAGAGCACAACCTAAAATGGCGACAATAGTCTGACATGTTTTATATTAGCATTAGCACCAAGATAGAAAAGAAGGATCAGCCATGATTGAATGGCAGAGCAGACTCGATGGGCCAAATGGCCTAATTCTGCTCCTATGTCTTCAGGTCTTACAGTCTAAAATTCTCGAGGGGGGGGGAACCTGAACTACTCAAGCTTGCATATTTTTTTTCTGAAGCTTCTGGATTAGTACATTGTTCTAATAATTTTTTTAGAGATTATGAAAGAAAGAAATCAACGAAAAAATAAATCAGTAAGTTGGTTTATCACTGTCATATGTACCGAGGTACAGTGAGAAACTTGTCTTGCATACTGTCTCTGTTTATACAGATCAATTCATTACAACAGTGCATTGAGGAAGTGGGAAGGATTAGAAATGGTTGGTGTTCAGAGTTTAAAGTAAATTTAATATTAAGAGTACATATATATCACTGTATGTTACCCTGAGATTCTCCCTTTTGTGTGGGCATACTCATTAAATCCAAGAACCATAATAGAATCAATGAAAGACCACATCCAACAGAGCAGTCAAACAAAACTACTGTGCAAAAGACAGCAAACTATTGAAATAAAAAAAGAGAAAAAAAAATAAATAAGCGATAAAGATTGAGAACATGAGATGAAGAGTGCTTGAAAGTGAGTGAATAGGTTGTGGCAACACACATCAAAGTTGCTGGTGAATGCAGCAGGCCAGGCAGCATCTCTAGGAAGAGGTACAGTCGACGTTTCTGGCCCAGACCGTTCGTCAGGACTAACTGAAAGAAGAGATAGTCTTATTTTTCACCGGGTGTCCAGAACAAATTCATCCACATGATGGCATCCGCTGTTCGTCAGAGTTTACTGAGAAGCATTCGTAAAACCAAGTACTATGGTCTCATGTTCGACTCGACTCCTGATCAGGCACACCATGAGCAGATGTCAGAAGTAGTGAGGTATGTGGAAGCTGATTTTGAGAGGAAAACAGTCTGTGTTAGAGAGTCCTTCCTTGGTTTTATCCAGATAAGCCAGAAGGGTGCTGAGAGCTTGGTTGAAGACATCTTGAAACAACTAGAGAAGGACGAAATGGAGCTACAAGATTGTCGGTCACGGAGCTATGACAACGCTGCTGTGATGGCTGGACACAGAAGTGGTGTTCATCAAAGAATAAGTGAGAAAAACAACCTGGCAGTGTTCGTGAATTGCGACAATCACTCACTCAGCTTGGTGGGTATACATGCAGCCAAGCAGGATACAATGATGGTCACATTTTTTGGAACCATTGAAGCTCTACATGTTTTTCTCTCGTTCAACACAGCACTGGGAAAAACTCAAAAATGCCGTGCCTGTAGTTGTTAAGTCGGAGTCCAAAACCAGGTGGAGTGCAAGGACAGAAGCAGTGAAGCCCGTCAACAAGTACCTTGAGAAGATACTTCATGTTCTCCAGGACATGATAGACAATGAAAATGAGACAAGTGAAACAAGAAGTGACGCAAGGCAGCTGTACAACTACATGTTGAGTTACGACTTTCTGACTTTGCTAGGATTTTGGAACAAAGTACTCAATTGCATTGACCGTATTCAAAAGAGGCTGCAGGACCCTAGCATGAACTTCCACGATGCTGCCCTGGATTTGAAAGTCCTCCGATATTATTTTTATGATGAAAGAGAAGTGTTGGTCAGTGAGTCACTTGAAGAAGGAGTCGGTCTCTGTCAAGAATGGAATATTGAAGTTGAAAGACGTCAGAGACGAAAGAAATGAATAGCTGATGAGAACTCGAGAGACGCTGGGTTAACAGCTAAGGAGGAAATGGAAAGAGTCTACTTATCATGAACACTCGACCAGCTTCACAGAGAAATGGACGAAAGGTTTGCTCGTTTGCACGACACTGACGCCAAGTTTGGGTTCATTCTCGATGTCAAGGAACGGTGTTATGGCACCAACAGTAACGACCTAAAGAAGAAGTGCAAAAATTTGGGTGAATTGTACAGCTCTGATGTTGATGGACAGCAGCCCTATGAAGAAATTTTGGATTGCAGAATGTTGTTACCAAGGCGGGTCAACATGAAAATATCAAGACCAGAAGAGCTTCTTGAATTTATTGTTCAGTACAGAGATGAGAGCGTCTTCCCCAATCTTCGCATTGCTATGCAGATAATGCTAACCATCGCAGTTTCCATCGCCGGCCGTGAGAGATCATTCAGCAAGTTAAAACTAATATTTTCATATTTGAGAGCCTCCATGGGTCAAGGCAGATTTTGTGGTCTTGCTCTGCTGAGTGTAGAAAGAGAAGAAACTGAAAAAACTGACCTTGATCACATCATAGACCAATTTGCATCAGTGAAAGCAAGGAAGGTGCTGTTATAATTTTCATGTAGTGCCATAATTTGTTAACCAAAAGATTAAGGAGCTTGACTTGTATTTTAGAGCTGATGTTATCTAAAAGATGGGTGTCAGATGTTTGGATGGGGCACAATTTCAGTGCTTGCCATAGGCGCTATTTTCCATAGATATGCCCCTGTTTCCACCTTTGATCACTCATAGAGGACTGGCTCATGGACTGGGTCTCCGGTTTCCTCATCCTGCAGTCAACAATCAGCGCCTTGCTCTTCTTGACATTGAGTGAGAGGTTGTTGTGGCACCATTCAGCTAGGTTTTCTATCTTCCCCCCCATAAACTGATTCGTCACCACCTTTGATTCAGCCAATGGCAGTGGTGTCGTCAGCAAACTTAAAGATGTGTGTGTGTGTGTGTATGTGTGTGAAATTGAAGGCCAGTATTTCATTACTTTCCCCATTTATAGCTGCACTCTGTGCCAATATCACTTCCCCAGCAGAGTTGGAACAAAATATGGCCCTGATTATTGTGTTATTTCTGTGATAACTAACCGTGCCTGCAGGCAGAGGTGCTGTGAGTTGGACCTGTTTCGCTCATCCCCACCAATAGTGACAGCATCATCAGCTATTGTTTTCTGTGAATAGAGGACTCTTCAGTGTGACTATACATTGATCAGTCAAGCAAGGGCTCCTTTCACATTGAATAAGTTTCAAAATGCAAGGCTGTTCAAGCAAGCACTCGCATCCAGGATTAAACTGAAATGTAGAACAATAAGTTCTGGCTGAAAAAGTTGTTTTTTAACATTAGTTTAAATACCCTAAGAATTTGTGTTTTCTGTTTCTTCTCATTGTCAAATAGGATCATCAATGAAGTTTTACAGTGAGTGTCAAATTAAAAAAAATACTTTTGACACAGGTCATCCTGTCAGTTATAATGTCAAAACAGCATTTTGGGAGTTACTAAATCAGACTTCATTCATATATCTTTCTATAGTTAGAGGTGTATCTCTGAGACCTAAGACACACCTGTGTTACAAGGAGAATGTAATATTCAGGTATTTTACTTGTGCATTTCATTAAGGGTGAACTCTTCACAAAACATTAGAATCAGAATCAGAATCGGGTTTATTATCACTGGCATGTGATGTGAAATTTGTTAACTTAGCAGCAGCAGTTCAAGACAATACATAATCTAGCAGAGAGAAAAAAAATAAATAAACAAGAAAATCAATTATGTATATTGAATAGATTAAAACAAATGCAAAAACGGAAATACTGTATATTTATAAAAAAAAGTGAGGTCATGTCCAAAGATTCAATGTCCATTTAAGAATCGGATGGCAGAGGAGAAGAAGCTGTTCCTGAATCGCTGAGTGTGCGCCTTCAGGCTTCTGTACCTCCTACCGGATGGTAACAGTGAGAAAAGGGCATGCCCTGGGTGCTGGAGGTCCTTAATAATGGACGCTGCCTTTCTGAGACACCGCTCCCTGAAGATGTCCTGGGTACTTTGTAGGCTAGTGCCTAAGATGGAGCTGATTAGATTTACAACCTTGTGCAGCTTCTCTCGGTCCTGTGCAGTAGCCTCTCCGTACCAGACAATGATGCAGCCTGTCAGAATGCTCTCCATGGTACAACTCTAGAAGTTCTTGAGTGTTTTTGTTGACATACCAAATCTCTTCAAACTCCTAATGAAGTATAGTCACTGTCTTGCCTTCTTTATAGCTGCATCGATATGTTGGGACCAGGTTAGGTCCTCAGAGATCTTGACACCCAGGAACTTGAAACTGCTCACTCTCTCCACTTCTGATTCCTGTATGAGGATTGGTATGTATTCCTTCGTCTTACCCTTCATGAAGTCCACAATCAGCTCTTTCGTCTTACTGACGTTGAGTGCCAGGTTGTTGCTGTGGCACCACTCCACTAGTTGGCATATCTCACTCCTGTACGCCCTCTCGTCACCACCTGAGATTCTACTAACAGTGGTTGTCTCGTCAGCAAATTTATAGATGGTATTTGAGCTATGCTTAGCCACACAGTCATGTATATAGAGAGTAGAGCAGTGGGCTAAGCACACACGCCTGAGGTGCACAAGCATTGATCATTAGTGAGGAGGATATGTTATCACCAATTGGCACAGATTGTGGTCTTCCAGTTAGGAAGTCGAGGATCCAATTGCAGAGGGAGGTACGGAGGCCCAGGTTCTGCAACTTCTCAATCAGGATTGTGGGAATGATGGTATTAAATGCTGAGCTATAGTCGATGAACAGCATCCTGACATCAGTGTTTGTGTTGTCTAGGTGGTCTAAAGCCATATGGAAAGCCATCGAGACTGTGTCTGCCGTTGACCTGTTGTGATGATAGGCAAATTGCAATGGGTCCAGGTCCTTGCTGAGGCAGGTGTTCAGTCTAGTCATGACCAACCTCTAAAAGCATTTCATCGCTGTCCATGTGAGTGCTACCGGGCGATAGTCGTTAAGGCACTGGTATAATTTTTGCATTTTTGAAGTAAGTGGGAACTTCTGCCCATTGCAGTGAGAGGTTGAAAATGTCCTTGAATACTCCCACTAGTTGGTTGGCACAGGTTTTCAGAGCCTTACCAGGTACTCCATCAGAAACCTCCACCTTGTGAGGGTTCACTCTCTTTAAAGACAGCCTAACATCGGCCTCTGAGACAGAGATCACAGGATCATCAGGTGCAGCAGAGATCTTCACAGCTGTAGTTGTGTTCTCCCTTTCAAAGCGGGCATAGAAGGCATTGAGTTCATCTGGTAGTGAAGCATTGCTGCCATTCATACTATTGGGTTTCGCTTTGTAGGAAGTAATATCTTGCAGACCCTGCCAGAGTTACCGTGCATCTGATGTCGCCTCAGACCTCATTTGAAATTGTCTCTTCGCCCTTGAAATAGCCCTCCACAAATTATACCAGGTTTTCTGGTACAGGCCTGGGTTGCCAAACTTGAATGCCACAGATCTAGTCTTCAGCAGACGAAGTACCTCCTGGTTCATCCACGGCTTTCGGTTTGGGAATGTATAGCAAGTTTTTGTGGGCACACACTCATCCACACAGGTTTTAATGAAGTCGGTAACAGCTGCAGCATACTCATCCAGGTTCAAAGATGGATCCCTGAATACAGTCCAGTCCACCGATTCAAAGCAGCCCTATAGGTGCTCCTGTGCTTCCCTTGTCCATTCCTTCTTGATCCTCACTGCTGGTGCTGCAGTCTTCAGTCTCTGCCTATACTGAGGGAGTAGAAGTACAGCTAGGTGATCAGACTTCCTGAAATGAGGGTGTGGAATAGCACGGTAACCATTCTTAATGGTGGTGTAGCAATGGTCCAGTGAGTTGTTTCCCCTGGTATTGCAAGTGATCTGTTGATGGTAGTTGCTTAGTGAATTTTTTCAGACTGGCCTGGTTAAAATCTTCCAAAACGATGGTGAAGGCATTAGGTTGTGCTGTTTCGTGTGTGTTGATCCCATTGCTCAGATCATCTAAAGCCTGCTTGACATTGGCCTAAGGTGGAATGTAAACTGCTACCAAAATGACCCCAGAGAACTCCTGTGGTAGGTAAAACGGACGGCACTTCACTGCTAGATATTCCAGGTCTGGTGAGCAGAATTGGGACAGCACTGATATATTTGTGCACCAAGAAGAGTTGATCATGAGGTATACTCCTCTACCTCTGCTTTTGAGAAGCTCTATAAATCTGTCCTGGTGGTGTATAGTAAACCTGACGATCTGGATTGCTGCATCCGGTACGAAAGGGGTTAACCAGGATTCCGTGAAACAAAGGACACACATGGTCCTAATGTCCTTCTGATTCAGCACCCTAGCTCTGAGATTATTGATTTTATTCACCAGAGAGTGTACGTTCGCCAGCAAGATAGTCGGTATAGGGAATTTAAAACCCCGTTTCTTAAACACACTTGTAACCCTGATCTACACCCACGCTTCCTCTGAGGTGTCCTCCGTGGGCACTTCTGACCACAATCAGAGTTGTTTCTATCGGTTTTAAGCAGTGATAGTTCATTTAAACGCATTAAGACATCTTTGTTGACTGTACTGACCTTGGAAGCAGTTGTGCTTTTTAGCTGTATCAGGCTGAAACGGGAATATTTAATCGTATCCATTGAGAGTACTGCTGCTACTCGAGTCGCGCCTAGGCACCCCGGACGTAAGATTGTCTCTGAGTTGATGATACGGATAACCATAGTATACCAGTCATAACGTTTAAATATTTCACAGAAATGAACTAAAGTAAAACGTTAAATTTTAGAGGTATTTAGTGGAGTTGTGTTAACGTTCAGCTGTGCTACATGAGAGTGACATCCGCTGTGCTGCAGAGAACAAGCGGCAGCTGCGAAAGGAGAGACTGAACAACCAAAAGACCCAACCACTGACCACAGTACTACTTACTCTTGCCAACATTGCACCAGAATATGTGGATCCCGGATTGGCCTTTACGATCCCTGAGGACCCACCAATAAACACGTCTACTTAGAAGAACATCGTACTCAACTCAAGTGGTCGCACACAATCATTTAGCAGCGCAGTTGTGTAGCACTTAGCGTAATGCTTTTCAGTGTCAGTGATTGCAATCAGAGTTCACTGCCACTGTCTGTAAACAGCTCGTACGTCCTCATTATGACCACGTGGGTTTCCTCTGAATGCTCCAGTTTCCTCCCACATTCCATAGATGTGTAGGTTAAGGTTAGTAAGTTGTGAGTATGCTACATTGGTGTCAGAAGCATGGCAACACTTGTCAGCTGCCTCCTTCATGTCCTCGGACAGTTGATCGTTGACACAAACTACGCATTTCATTCATACCATATGTCAAGGGGTCTAGTGATGCAAAATGGCAAATTCTGATGGTGACATGAATTTACAGTGACATGCATGTCAAGGTGAAAAAACTTGCTGCTTGCTGGCACGATAACATAGTGGTTAGCACAATCACTTTACAGTGCCAGCAGATGCTGTTCGGGGTTCAATTTCCACTGTTGTCTATAAGTAGTTTGTATGTTCTCCCCGTGACTGCATGGTTTCCTCCAGGTGCTCTGTTTGTTTCCACATTCCAAAGATGGGTGGATTAAGGTTGGTATGGTATGGGCATGCTATATTGGCACCAGAAGCGCAGTGACACTTGTGAACTGCCCCCAGCACAATCCTTGGACAGTTGGCCATTGACAAAAATGACATATTCCTTTGTATGCTTTGATGTTTCAAGTGACAAGTAAAGATACAGCTGATCTTTAAAGCTAAACTAATCTTTATTCTTTTAACATAATGAAAAGCTATTGAGGAACCAGTTATCTGATCATGGATTGAGTTGCTCAGTACTTGTGGATTGCTTTGCTGTATATTTGTCTTGCTCATAATAATGTTTTAAATTTGTTGCTTGCGAAGAGTAGCAAGCACACTACAGCCACTGGCGTAAAGAAACAAGCTTTCATACCTCTGGTCTTGTCCAGAGTCAGACATTGTCTAGGTCTTGCGCGACTACTGAAGAAAGTGCAAAATGAAACATTCTTGTCACTCAGCTTAAACACAAGAGATTCTGCAGATGCTGGAAATCCAGAATAACATACACAAAATGCTGGAGGAACTCAGCAGGTCAGGCAGCATTTATGGGGAGGAATAAACAGTCGACATTTCGGGCCAAGTCTCTTCATCAGGTCTCAGCCTGAACCATCAACAGCTTATTCCTCTCCAAAGTTGCTGTCTGACCTGCTGAGTTCCTCCAGTATTTTGTGCATGTTGCCACTCATCAGCCAGCTGGTTCAGTAAGGGCAGAAAGAAATTGCTTGGTTCCTTGAAATTTGGAGAGCATTGCTTAGATGATGCAGATCACCATTTCTGTGCTTTTCTTCTGATGTTTGGCATGCACATGAATGCATTTAAGAAGGTTTTGAAATCTTTGAAAACTTGAGCATCTGTGTCAATGCACCCATCCGCTGACTCACCAACTTCAACCACACGATTGGATCATCATCAGGTTCCATGTCACACAGCATCTTCCGAGCCAGTTCTAACTAGAGTTACTCTAACTTCTTTCACACATGTTTGTCATCCATTACAAGTTCAAAGTATAGTAGTTTTCTGTTACACATGCTTTATCCTTAAATGTATTCCAGAAATATGCAAGCTATGAGATCTTTCATGTGTGCATTGACTGTATTGTGGTTTGATTCGTTAGTGACCAGTCCAACAGAAATGCAGAATGTGTAATCTAAGAATGAAACATTTGCTTTGCTGAACTAAATTATAAAATGTAGCCACCGCAAGGACTCGGTGGTGAAGGACCTTGGAATAAGGTTCTTTTGCTACTGGGGTGTGGGGGAGTGGTGGTGTTGGCTGGGCTGAGTGAGGAAGCCCCTCAGTTACCGTAGTAGTGTATCACTCCAGGGGTGACAGCAGTGCTATTGATATGCAGGAATGTAATCGAACAGTTTGGAAAGCATTGACTTGGAATGTAAAGAATGAAAATGCATTGCACTGTTTATCCTTATAATCATATTTCTATTTTGAATAAAACGTTTTGCTATATCAAAATAAATTCGGAAATGATGCAGAGAGCATGAAAGGCTTTCTGAGGGAGGGAAAAGGGGAATTCAGAAGAATAAGTTGGTGAAGAATTGTGAAGAGTAGCACAAACAAACAGACTGTTTCAGATTTTGTGCATTCAATGGTGGAGCAGAGCAATATGTACTTCAAATGCATCGTTCTTAAGGTAACTGTGAAATCTTATTGAAGGACTGCCTTTCTGGAAAGGCTCTGTTTAATAAATATCAAATATACCTGAACGATTCAGACTTGGATCATAGTTAGCCTTCCTGACTGCTGTTACAGATCAGTCTCGCTACAGATATTACTGATGAAGACTTTTATCTGGCAAGTTTATTATCCCAAAGACATAGAAGCAGTTATGGGATTAATTCTCTTTGTACATGAATTGATTTCTCTTTAAACCAGTGTGGGAATTTGGAACTTCTTTTTCAAAGTGGTGAAATTGGCACACATGTGTTATGTGTATTTGGTTTTCTAATGATTTTTATAAATGTCTTTGTTTCTGACCATTTTGGATTTTAGTGAACTTTATTAGCTGTCTACAGTTACTCTTTTTAGTCATTGTAAATAATATGTTTTGAACTTGTAACAATTACAAGATAATGGCTTACAACAGTTAGTTAGACTTTTTTTTAAGTAAGGCTTAAAAGAAAAACTTTACTATGATATTGCAGGACTGAACCTGCAGGGGGAGGCATTGAGATGCATTTAATCATAACTTGTCACATTGTTTTTGGACAAGAACTGTTAATATCCAGTGTGGTACAGTTGCTTCAGAGTGCTCTGTTGCTTCTAACAACATCGTCTCTTTCTAGTGAGAACAATAATATGGAAATATTTCCTTCTCCTGTACTGTTTTAAAGCAAAGGAAGAGGTTGAAGCTCTCTACCTCAGGATGTTCCAAAACAATTTGATGTGGTAAATTTGAAGTATGGTCATTGTTAAAGTGTAGGAAATGTGGCAGCCAATTTATGAGCAGCAAGTTCCTACAAACCTTATTTTGAAAAAGATTAGATAATCTGTTTAGACATTCAAGTCACTGAGAAGTCCTCTGCCCTTTGAATGATATGTTGGGACCTTTAATCTTCACATGAGAGAGACAAGTGAGTCTTATCAAATGTTAACTCTTCTATCCTTGTAATGTGGGTGGTAAGTTGTTGAGATGTTAGAAGTTGGCAACTGTTGTGTTCGGTTTCCAGTCTAGGCTGAGTTGGTAAAACTGCATGGTAATCTAAACACACACACACACACACACACACACACACACACACACACACCCACTAGTGGGGAATGCTTCCAGATTAAGGTGAGACCGCACTTCTGCTAAAGTCACCTACAGTATTTACTATAGCAAAGCAGGTAGTACCTTGAGGTGTAAAAAAAACTTCAGGTTTCCACCTAAAATTAAAAGTACTTTTGAAAACTGAAATTCATTCATTGAGAAGTATCTGCAATGTCCTACGGATGTGTAACTTACTTACTTACTGCCTGTTACACTGCTGGCATTTAAGGCAGCAGTGAAGGTCCTCCATCTCTGGTGGTGTTCAGAGCTTCCTTCATTTTGTCAGTAGCTTTGTCTTAGTTTTCACTACTGTCAGTCAAGCAAATCCTGGATGGAGACTCAGGAATACCATCACACTCAGATGTAGAAGGACTTTTCATTGCTGTTTTCGTAACAATTTTGTTTTACCAGTTGGAGTTGTTAGCCCTGAGCGGAACCCCCAGATCTGGAGGACCAGTGGACCACTCTTAGTCTGTCCTCTACCCTTTGACCTGTTTGGCATGGATGACCGTACCAAGAGCCAAAGCATAAAGCCCTGACACCAATCAATGTAGCTCTCCAGATCATTGAGACATGCAAGCCTCCAACCCACGACATGGTTATGGTCCTCTTGGAGGCTGTGTAAGGAAATATATGAATGCAAATTCTTCATTAGCCAGATTTTTAGTACATATGCTATTTATTGAATTCCTACCTCTGGATTGTTCTTTGGAAAAATACATATGTATTGAGTGTAGGTAGGATAGGGTGGGTTAAGACTCTTCCTGGGGATATGAATCTGTGGAAACCCACTTCTGAATCTGCTCCATTGCACTGAAGATTACATGGGTTGGCATCTGATGCCTTTGAAACTGTGGAGACACTCAGTTGAGTAAATGCTAGGGAGAAGGAAGAGAACTACTTGAACATATAAATTGCTCTCTCTGTAATGTCAAAGAAAATTTATTGGCCGCACTGTTGAGACATGAGTATTAGGGTTGTATATGTAAAGTGTGATCCTTTCCGCTTTTTCCAGTAAATAATTGGGAAATGCACAAACAGTTTGAAGTAAACTTATTATGCTGTCCAAGCATAAACACAATAGAATCTATGTGGGCCCACTTAATGTTGCATGTGACATAAGAATTTCTTTTTAAAAATGTGTAAGTTCTGGAATCAGCTTCGATTTCACTGTCATCCAAAACGATGAAAAAGTTCCAGATACTTAATCGAGCAACTTTTTTCCTTCTTAATTTGCTCCTCCAGTCTTCTTTCTCATGGTGTTGCTGATTCATGTTGACCTTCAGTTCTTTGGCATGGCAGTTCTTCAGTATTACGGCTTTTAAATTACCAGAGATGTGAGTTCAAATCTCAGCATGTCAAATGTGCCATCTGAATTTAATTGATAATGTGGAGCAAATAGTAATGATGAACACGTAAACTGGAATGTATAGTATTGATGAACACAATGCTACTAGACTTTAATAAAAACCCACCTGGTTCACTCATGGTCTCCTGGAAGGAAATCTGTGACTCTAACCCAGTCTGTCTTAAGTATGACTCCAGACCTACAGCAGTCGGGGTTGTTAGCTTTGAGCAGAACCCCCAGACCCGGAAGACCAGTGGACTACCCTCTCTGATGGCTTAGGAAGGCAGTCAGTTACAATATATGCTCAGTGGCCACTTTATTAGTTACCTCCTACAGAGGTAATAAAGTGGCCGCTGAGTGTATGCTCATGGTCTTCTGCTGCTGTAGCCCATCCATTTCGGCGTTCAGGGATGCTCTTCTGCATATCATTGTTGCAAAGCGTGATTATTTGAGTTACTGCTGCTGTTAAATGGCTTGAACCAGTTTAGCCATTCTCGTCTGATCTCTCTCACTAACAATGTGATTTTGTCCACAGAACTGCCACTCATTGGATATTTTTGTTTGTTCCTTGCACCATTCTTTGTTGTTTCTAGTGATTGTTGCATGTGAAAATCGCAGGAGATCAGCTGTTTCCGAGTTACTCAAACCACCCCATCTGGCACCAACAACCATTCCGTGGTCAGTGTCACTTAGATCACACTTCTTCCCCATTCTGATGTTTGGTTTGAACAACTGAACCTCTTGACCATGTCTGCATGCTTTTATGCATTGCATTGTTGCCGCATGATTGGCTGATTAGATATTTGCATTATGGAGCAAGTGTACCTAATGACGTTGCCATTGAGGTTTTCATGAACTTCCATACATCGTGTGAAAAGACGTACAATTTTATGTTACCTCAGTAATGCCAAATGTTTCACACCCCCTCCCCCAGTTCTTCATTACATTTAGTATAGATCTCAGTTAGGAAGGAGCATATGATAGTTACATTACTCCTCATCCCTTCTCTGTCTCTAGATATTGGGTGTTCTTTTACCTCAATATTTCTTGCCTGCATAAATATCCTTTGAATCCCTAATATAACTAAGAAAAAATGATTGGACTCAAACAGAATGGAAACAGGCCCTTCAGCCCATTTCATCCACGCAGACTATAAGCACCTACGTACATTGATCCCATTTTAAATCTTACATCTCCATCACCTCACCGCAGACCCTCCCCTTCCTCACTAATTCTTTTGCCATCCTCTTACACTGAGAGCATTTTGCTGTAGCCAATTAACTTACCAATTGTATCTTTGTATTCCTAAGATTCAGATAGTCTAGGTGAATAAATTTCTGAATGGCAAAGCTTTTATTTGTAATCAGCCTCTAGTTCTAGATTCCACAGCCTGAGGGAAAATCTAGTTTTTCATCTCTCCTGTCACACCACTTGAACTTTGTACATTTTGGTGAGATTACCTTTCAATTTTAAACTTTAGAAAGTGTAGGCTGATTCTACTTAATCTATTAAGTTTATTTCTGAAAGCTGCCATTCCAAGAAACAACCTGGTGAACTTACTCTCCGTTCTTTCTGTTGCTTACATCTTTGGTAGGAAGTTCAATCTTGTACACAGTACCGAGACGTCTTTATGATTGGAGCAAATTGCCTCTCTCAAATCTTGTAGCAAAGGTTAGTTGTAGTGTAGCAGTGAGTGCATCGCTTTAAAACACCAGCTGTAACATCAGGGTTTGATTCCTGCTGCTCTCTGAAGGGAATCTGTATGTTCCCCCCATCACCTCAGCGTTTACTCGTTTCCTTCCACATTCCAGAAAGACTCATGCATACAGTTAGTGAGTTGTGGGCATGCCATGCTGGCTCCAGAGGAGTGGGGACACTTGTGGGCTACCCACCACAACCCTCGCTAATTATCTGAATGACTCATTTCACTTATGTTTTGATGTACATGTGATAAAAATTAATCTTTCATCTTTAAGCTGTTTATGTAGCAAAGTGTTTCAATTTGCAGTGATTTGTTTCAAGGAAACCCCAATTGCTCTGAACATCTTTCACCTTATCATTTGGAATAATATTTGGCGATTCCATTTTTAGTTCTACCAAAATAAAATTATTTCACATTTATTCCATATTCTATTCCATCTACCATGTCCATTCAGCCTGTCTGTATCCTCCTGTGTTTTCCTCATAGTCCACACCTCTTTCAGATTTCTCTGTCCCAGAGAAAACAGCCTCAGCCTATCCGATCTTTTCTCATACTGAACAGGGTCCTCATAAACTTTCAATTTTTCTAATGGACTGTCAATTCCTAGGCTAACCTTCGGGATCAACTCCAGTTCTGTTAGATCTGCGTTTGCTGATGAGTGCAATGTGTGGACCTTCAGTCCCTAAGCCACGAATCAGGCATGAATGATGTGCTTGGGATAGATTTGCATGGGTTAATCAGTAGGCAATATGGTCCTTCTTCATTTACACTGGGCTTCTACATGTTCACATCACATGGACTTGGGGTTCAATATTGCTTGATTTTGCATAATGATGAAATAGAAATTCCCACTAGTCAGTAAAACTCATGCATTTTTTCATGATGTTTTGAGAATGCCCTTGAATCATTTCCTCTGCTCATCTGGTAGTGTCTACAGGAGGTGCTGCCTCAAGGAGGCATCTATCATCAAAAATCCACTCCATCTGGTTCATGCCATCTGTTTGCATCTACTTTCCGAAAGTAGGTATAGAACTTTGAAGTTTTATGCAACTAGGTTCAAGGACAGCTACTTTCCTTCAATCGCCAATAAGTTTGACTTCGGCTTTGATTTTGACTATGGTAATCAATTGCAATGACAGAGCTCAAGATAAAGTTTCTGTTTTGAGAGTATGATGTTAAGCATGTACACCAACGGGCTGTATACTAGAGCTGTTAATTAGAATGTGCTTGCTGAGAATATTGCCCTGAGAGAGGTTGGGTGACTGGTCCACATTTCGTTTCAATGGATTAGAGAATCTTGGAGAGACATTATTGGTGCCACTATTACAGTACTTTGAGATGCCAGTTGTGGAAGTCCATGTCTCAGAGAAGTACAGGTGGGCAGGAAGCTGCCTGGTGGAATTGAGCTTTGAGGTATTGGTCGTCAAATGTTTTTTATTCTCAGACAGGCAAAGGTTGTGCTAATACATTGAAGGCAGAGTCTTTCGTCACCGATGTCTGCCTTTATTGGTTCCTAGAGGACCTCTGTTTTGCAAGCATCAAGCCTAAAAGCCATTCTCCCATACAGTTGCAGGAAAAATGTTCGTGAACCCTTTGCAATTACCTAGGTTTCTGCTTTAATTAGTCATAAAATGTGGTCTGATCTTCATGTAAGCCACAATAATAGACAAACACAATCTGTCTAAGCTAATAACACACAAAGAATTGTGCTTCTTGTCATTACTGAGTACGCCATTTAAACATTCATAGTCTAGGTACAAAAAATTTATGTGAGCCTCTGGGGTAATGCCTTATACAAAAGCTATTTGGAGTTAGGTGTTCCAATCAATGAGTCGAGATTGAAGGTGTGGGTTGTAGAGGTGCCCCGCCCTTTAAAAAAGTCAGGTTATTGATGAAGCCTGCGCTTCTCAAGAAAGATCTCTTTATGTGCACCATGCCTCGATCAAAAGAACTTTCAGAGGACCTTAGAAAAAGAATTGTAGAGATGCTCAAAGCTGGAAAAGACTACAAAAGCATTTCTAAAGACCTGAGTGTTCATCAGTCCACAGTAAGAGAAATTGTCTCTCAATAGAGGAAATTCAGTACTCTTGCTACTCTCCCTAGGAGTGGGCGTCCTGCAAAGATCACACCAAGGACCCAACGTGCAATGCTGAAGAAGGTGTAAAAAACCCAAGGGTAACAACAAAAGACATGCAGAAATCTCTAGTATTTGCTAAAGTCTCTGTCATGTGTCCACTATAAGAAAGACACCAAACAAGAATGGTGTAATGGAAGGACACCGTGGAGGAAGCCACTTCCCTCCAAAAAAAAATTGCTACATGTTTCAAGTTTGCAAAAGACCACCTGGATGTTCCTTACACTTATGGGACAACGTTCTGTGGATAGATGAGACAAAAGTTGAACTTCTTGGCAGAAATGCCTACCACCAACTACATACCACATACTACACACCAACACCAAAACTTCGTCCCAACTGTGAAGCATGGTGGAAGGAGCATCATGGTTTGGGTCTTCTTTGCTGACTCAGGGCCTGGACAGCTTGCAATCGTTGTGGGAACAATTAATTCAAAATTGTATCAAGACATTTTACAGGAGAATGTCAGGATAGCAGTCTGTCACCTGAAGCTTAATAGAAGTTGCATGATGCAATAAGATAATGATCCAAAACACAAGAGTAAATCAACAACAGAATGGTTTAAAAACAAGAAAATTCCTGTTTTGAAATGGCCAAGTCAGAGTCCAGATACTAACCCAATTGAGATGCTGTAGCATGACCTAAAGAGGGCTGTTTATGCAAGGTATCCCAGAAATATTGATGAACTAAAACTGTTTTGTATGGAGGAATGATCTAAAATTTCTCCTTGCCACTGTGCAGCTCCAGGAAACATTCGATGGAGGTTATTCTACCAGTTATTAAATTCAAGGGTTCATATATAGTTTTTCCAGCCTGGACTGTGAATGATTAAACAATATGTCCAATAAAGACGTGAAAAGTACAATTGCTTGTGTGTTATTAGTTTAGGCAGATTGTGTTTGTCTATTACAGTATTGTGACTTAGATAAAGATCAGACCACATTTCGTGAGTAATTAATGCAAAAAAAAGATAATTGCAAAGGGTTCACAAACTTTTTCTAGCAACTGTATGTTTCAATGAACCGGTTGATGGTGGTTTGCACTTGTCCTTTGCATGTATACTTCACGTGTGTATTGCAGCTTGATTGGAGGAATATTGGTTCTGGAATGGAGGAACAGTCTTTACTTGTCCCGTAGATTAACTCTGTTCCAAAGGGAAGTTAGTTATGGCCGCCTGGAACATTACGGTGTGATAGACCGAAGTTGTTGGGTTACTTGAGACGTGTGAGCAATGAGATTGAATATGTTGTGCTCCTTTTAGTTAGGGTCATGACTTGCTTATTAGCATGTAGCCAGGTATAAAATGGAGATGGATATCTGCAGGCAACCAGACATAAACAAGATATTGTACCATCCCCTTCAATTAATGGAGATCAAAAAATGGTATTGTAGTTGATGCTGCTCCTTTTTGGAAATTTTGTGCTGTGGAGAACACATCCATTATGCCTTTCGCAGGTCTGAGTCCACTCTGTGATTGGGGCTGGGAGAGGCAGATAATGAGAACCCAGGCAATAAACTTTCCTGTGGCTGACAGCAGCTTGGAGAAATAAAAATGGATAAGAATCTAGGAGTAATGATCAGAGAGGTACAGAGAGAATTTGTACTTATCAACAAGTAACCTTTATTGTCTCAACTAAAAAGCTCTTGGGTCCACAAACTAACTACATGTGTGCACCCCCACCAGAATTCCCTGACCCTCCATGAACAGTCAATGAAGAGAAAAGGTATTACCCGGGAAAGGAGTCAGTGCTGGCCAGACGTTCCTCAAGGTCCTGGTCGCGACATGTTCGTGGGGTCCTCCTCATCCACAATGGTTGTTCTCTGGTTGCTGAAGAGTCATCGCTGTTATGTATTTGGAGCTCCTGACGCTTACAGTGTTCCTCATCAGTTGAACTGATGGCTGTTTATCCCATTGGCTCAAGGTCACCTAACCTACCTAGGTCACCTTCTTACTAGTTCTAGTCCAGGGCTACAACCAATATTGTTCTATAGTTTTTTTCCCTCCAGCCAGCTGGTGGAACGTGATCAACTATGGCTCTCAATTTTTAATTTGGAAATTGGAAGAAGGTTGAAGTCCAGAAATGAAAAAAAAAGCCTCTTTTGGATTGTTCTGGAAATCTGTGGAACTGTGTTCTGCCATGATCAAGTCATAGAGCACTACAGCATAGGAACAGGCCCTTTGGCCCATCTAGTCTATGCTGAATGATTATTCTGCCTAGTCCCATTGACCCACACCTGGGCCATAGCCCTCCATAACACACCCCCATCCAAACTTCTCTTAAATGTTGAAATTGAACCCACATCCACCACTTCAACCAGCAGCTCATTTCACACTCTCAGCACCATCTGAATGAAGAAATTTCCCCTCATGTTCCCCTTAAACATTTCATCTTTCACCTTTCAACCATGACCTCTCGTCGTGGTCTCACCCAATGTCATTTACCTCACCTATATCTCTAATGATTTTGTTTGTCTCTATCAAATCTCCCATCATTCTTCTATGCTCCAGAGAATAACACCTAATCTGTGGTGCTAGGCTGTGGTGCAGCCTCTATTATTCTGGTGAAGACTGGCTATTGTGGCTCCGAATGAGCTATAAAGATGCATCCCTTTTCTTTGCTCTTTGTGAAGAACCTTGCATATTGTTATCTTTCCAGGTATTTATCAAATTCCATTTTTCAAACTTACTGCTAAATCTGCTGCAGGCAATGAACTCTAGAATTCTAGTAAGTCATTACCTGAAAAAACTTGGAGCCAAAAGCCACACATCACCTTAAATACGTGTTGTCTGGCTACCAACTCTCGTGGCAGCAGTGGAACACTGGAAAGATCCACCATAGCAGAGGACTAGATAGAGAGGTAATCAGAAGGAGCCAGTTTATAACCTAGAATTATGTCCAAAATCTGACGCATTGGCATATGTTTATCTGTTGCCCAGAATGTTCATTTGACTGCAAAGGAAATCCATCTGCATAGCTTTCAATTAGAAAGCAGCACAAGGGAGAGAATTAGTGGATCACTTCTGGACTTTCAACAACTTCTAGTCCCTGTTACGTTAGCAGAACTCTTAGCTGGCTCTTGAGATTTGAAAGATTGAAGTCCAATGGTCTGCTCTTTTAATTTCAGTTTTAGCTGCTGCCAGGATCTACATCATTACTTACCTTCTGCTCCAAAAATTACTGACAAATTACTTGAATGTCTCCCAATATTTTTAAAGCTTTGCCTTAAAGGGAATTTGTCAAGGTGATGGGGAGAATGCAGTTAGTGATAAACCTAGAATTTAACTGAATTGTAATCAATTCTCTGAACCTTAGTGCAATTGATAGTGCTCTATGTTTTGCTTCATCAGTGAAATAATGATTTAAGTGAGTCATGGGAATGTTGTCCCACTTCATATCCAGTGATGACTACTACTACTACGTTGACTCAGGCCTAGGGGGCCGGCGTTGGGCAATATCCAGTGACAATGACAAGTACTGCCAAGCTCACCAGCGGACTTATACATTCCACTCATCGTATGTTTCTTAGAGGATTAGGTTTAGATATACTCCAACTTCATTATACAGTAAGAGGAGCTTTTGGATTTTAGGAATATTGACTGTGAATGTTGAAATCATTTGATTTATTTTCATATATGCAATTATAAAAAGCTTAACAATGGCATTGAATCTCAAGCCATTTGACCCATCATGCTATGGAAGAGATATTCAGTTAGTCCCACTTCTTTGCCTTGGCACATACGGCCATGCTCAAAGACAGCTTCTATCCTGCTATTGTGACTATTGAACAGTCCCCTAATATGATAAGATAGACTCTTGATCTCACCTTGTACCACATTATGGCCTTGCACCTCATTGTGTATCCGCACTGCACTTTCTCTAACTGTAACACTTAATTCTGCATTCTGCTATTATTTCCCCTTGTATTTCCTGATGTACTGATGTGAAGGCATGTTCTGTATGGATGGTGTGCAAAGCAAAGTTTTTGCTATACCTCAGTGCATGTGACAATGATAAACCAAATTACCAATTTAAATTTACCAAGTCATGCAATTCTTTGCTTTTCGAATACAGTGGATTCCAGTTAATTGGGCCTTTGGTTAATCAGGGCAGCTTCTTATTTGGGACAACTCTTATGGATCAAAAACTAATTGAGAAATTGGCCAGGATTTGCTTCATTTATTTGGGACAGTATGTCAGACCCCACTTGGAGTACTGTGCTCAATTCTGGTCGCCTCACTACAGGAAGGATGCGGAAATAATAGAAAGGGTGCAGAGGAGATTTACAAGGATGTTGCCTGGATTGGGGAGCATGCCTGATGAAAATAGGCTGAGTGAACTCGGCCTTTTCCTCTTGGAACAATGGAGGATGAGAGCTGACCTGTTAGAGATGTATAAGATGATGAGAGGCATTGATCATGTGGATAGTTAGAGGCTTTTTCCCAGGGGTGAGATGGCTAGCACGAGAGGGCACAGTTTTAAGGTGCTTGTAAGTAGTTACAGAGGAGATGTCAGGGGTAAGTTTTTTACGCAGAGAATGGTGAGTGCGTGGAAAGGGCTGCCAGTGACAGTGGTTGAGGCGGATACGATAGGGTCTTTTAAGAGACTCCTGGATAGGTACATGGAGCTTAGAAAAATAGAGGGCTGTGGGTAACCCTAGGTAATTTCTAAGGTAAAGACATATTCGGCACAGCATTGTGGACCGAAGGGCCTGTGTTGTGCTGTAGGTTTTCTATGTTTCTATGGAATATATAGTGAAATGCGTCAATGGCTAACACAGTCTAAGGATGTGTTGGGAGCCGCTTGCAAGCATCACCGTGCTTCCAGTACCAGTATAGCATGGCCACAAATGACTAATCTATATGTCTTTGGAATGCGGGAGGAAACCCACATGGGTCATGGAGAGAATGTACAAACTCCTTATGGACAGTGGCAGGAATTGAATCCTGATCACTGAACTCTACACTATGGTGCCACATTCTGTACCGTCGTAACTTGAAATGTTGAACGTAAACTTCCCTCCTCATTCCTGCTTTTCCTTCTCTAATCAACCAATTTACGAGGCCGCAGTAGAGTTTTTATTTGTACTGTCAAAACCCCTCATCATCGGTTGACTGTTACATTTCTCAACTAATATCTTGGCTCAGTGATTCAGGAAAATCCTGACATTTTGAGATGTGATTCAGATATTTTTCAGCTTGACATAGTGTAATTGATGACAGAAAAGACCATGCACTTGCCAATTGAAAAAGGGTTTCCATGTCTAATCCCACCTTTCAGCATTAGATCCATAGACCTGTAGGTCACAGGCCTTCAGGGACACATCCAGTACTTGTTAAATGTGATGGAACTTTGCTTTTCCCATCATCATCCTTTCAAACACTGGATTTCAGGATCCCCACAACCACTATTCGTCATCTCTCCTCTAATCTTTCTACATGCTCTCTTCTCATTACTACCTTCAGGAAGGAGGTACGGGAGCCTGAACACACACACTCAACATTTTAGGAGGGGATGGTAAAGACTCGGCACAGATGAGAGCTGGGATCAGAGGGGGGAGGGGGGAGGATGAGGGTGTCAATGGAGAGGGGAGGGTTGGGGTGAGAGGAAGATGGAGCCTCTGAGGGCCCAGGAGAGGATGGTAGGATCTGAGGGAAACGGGGTTGCAGAGTGGTGGTGGGGGAAGGGGAGACGGGAGTCACAACAGCAGCACATAAAGACCCGGCCTGGAGTTCAAGGCTGGCGTCGCAGTTGGTGGTTGCGCAATCGCTGTGAAGGTGTCCATGGTCGTTGCTGGAGTCCGGGTTTTGAATATGCCCTGAGGTGTTGGAGCCGGCGAGATCAATGGCAAAGGCCACAATCTGAAGTTCATGCCTGCTAGCGCCAGGGCCAGCAGGCTCTGGGATCTGCAGGTGTAAGATCTTGCGATCTTTGCCGTTAGTCCTGACGAAGGGTCTCGGCCCGAAGTGTCGACTGTGCCTCTTCCTAGAGATGCTGCCTGGCCTGCTGCGTTCACCAGCAACTTTGATGTGTGTTGCTTGAATTTCCAGCATCTGCAGAATTCCCCGTGTCAACATTTTGGGAACAGCTTCTTAGAAAATAGAACACTACAGCACAGTACAGGCCCTTTGGTCCTCAATGTTGTGCCAACTTTTAACCAACTCCAAGATCAATATAACAGTTCCCTCCTAAACAACCTTACAATATTCTCTCACTCATGCGCTTAACTAATTTAAAAAAAATAAATACCCCTAATGTTTCTGCTTCTACCACCATCCCTGACAGGGCATTCCACGCAACCACTGCTCTCTGTGTAAAGAACTTATCTTTGATGGTCCCTGTACTCTTCTCCAGTCACCTTAAAATTATGCCGTCTTGTATTAGCCATTTCTGTCCTGGGAAACTGTCTCTGGCTGTCTGTTCTGTTCCCTCTGCCTCTTATCATGTTGTACACCTCTACCAAGACACCCCTCATCCTCCTTTGCTTCAAAGAGAAAATCCCTAGCTATCCAATTTATCTTCATAAAAGATACCCTCTAATCCAGGCAACATTCTGGTAAAAACTTCTTCCCTTCCCTCTGCCATCTGACTTCTGAATGGTCCATGAACCTATAAACACTGCCTCACTATTTTTGTTCTGTTTTTTTCACTTAAAAAAATTATATATACTGTATATTTCTTATTGTAATTTATAGTTCTGTTCCCTCTGCTTTTTGATTCCTCTGCTAAGAAGATACGATCCACCCACAACTATCATAAGTTAACCAATCACAAGCAACTTCTGAGGACCATGTACTTTCTGGTGTGCTGAATATCTCTTGCTTTGAACAAATTAGAAACATTTCAAAAGGTTCTGTAACATAAACTCCAAGAACAAAGCTCAAGTTAACAATGCTGTATTGAGTTATGGCTTGGCAGGATATGGATTTTTGTTCATAATTTATCTGCTTTCTAATTCACTTTTCCTGTCATGGTTCTTAACCTTGGTGGTGTCCTACATTGAATATTGGTCCTAACCAGGGTTTCTCAATTTAAAATAAGAGGACAACCTGCTATCAAAGGGAATGGTTAAGCAGACAATCAAGGAGGTCACTGTGTGCCACTCTGTCATGCTACACACACTAAATGCTGGAGGAACTCAGCAGGCCAGGCAGCATCTTTGGAAAAGAATATAGTCAATGTTTTGGGCTGAGACTCTTCAACCCTTCACCTGTATTTTTCTCCAGTCCTGATGAAGGGTTTTGGGCCAAAACGTCAACTATAATCTTTTCCATAGATGCTACCTGGCTTGCTGAGTTCCTCCAGCATTTTGTGTGTGTTGCTTGGATTTCCAGCATCCGCAGATTTTCTCTTGTTTGTGACTGGCATGTTTTTGCTTGCTTCTAGGCAGGTATTACAATCAGTTAAAGAATGGAATTGGCAACTGCCAGAGACTAAATACAGTGGATTCTAGTTAATTGGTCCATTGATTAATCAGGGCAGCCATTTATTTGGGACAACTCTTAAAGAACAAAAACTAAATCTAGAAAACCATAGAAACTACAGCACAGAAACAGGCCTTTTGGCTCTTCTTGGCTGTGCCGAACCATTTTCTGCCTGGTCCCACTGACCTGCACACGGACCATATCCCTCCATACACCTCCCATCCATGCATCTGCCCAATTTATTCTTAAATGTTACACCTCGTCTGGCAGCTCATTCCATACTCCCACCACTCTCTGTGTGAAGAAGCCCCCCCTAATGTTCCCTTTAAACTTTTCCCCCCTCACCCTTAACCCATGTCCTCTGGTTTTTTTCTCCCCTTGCCTCAGTGGAAAAAAGCCTACTTGCATTCACTCTATCTATACCCATCATAATTTTATATACCTCTATCAAATCTCCCCTCATTCTTCTATGCTCCAGGGAATAAAGTCCTAACCTATTCAACCTTTCTCTGTAACTGAGTTTCTGAAGTCCCGGCAACATCCTTGTAAAGCTTCTCTGCACTCTTTCAACCTTATTTATATCCTTCCTGTAATTTGGTGACCAAAACCGAACACAATACTCCAGATTCGGCCTCACCAATGCCTTATACAACCTCATCATAATTTCCATCTCTTATACTCAATATTTTGATTAATAAAGGCCAATGTACCAAAAGCTCTGTTTACGACCCTATCTACCTGTGACGCTGCTTTTAGGGAATTTTGTATCTGTATTCCCAGATCCCTCTGTTCCACTGCACTCCTCAGTGCCTTACCATTAACCCTATATGTTCTACCTTGGTTAGTCCTTCCAACGTGCAATATCTCACACTTGTCTGTACTAAACTTCATCTGCCATTTTTCAGCCCATTTTTCCAGCTGGTCCAAGTCCCTCTGCAGGCTCTGAAAACCTTCCTCACTGTCCACTACACCTCCATTCTTTGTATCATCAGCAAATTTGCTGATCCAATTTACCACATTATCATCCAGATCTTTGATATAGATGACAAGTAACAATGGACCCAGCACTGATCCCTGTGGCACACCAGTAGTCACAGGCCTCCACTCGGAGAAGCAATTCTCTACTACCACTCTTTGGCTTCTTCCATTGAGCCAATGTCTAATCCAATTTACCACCTCTCCATGTATACCTAGCGACTGAATTTTCCTAACTGAACTCCCATGCGGGACCTTGTCAAAGGCCTTACTGAAGTCCATGTCGACAATATCCACTGCCTTCCCTTCATCCACTTTCCTGGTAACCTCCTCGAAAAACTCCAATAGATTGGTCAAACATGACCTACCACGCACAAAGCCATGTTGACTCTCCCTAATAAGTCCCTGTCTATCCAAATGCTTGTAGATTCTGTCTCTTAGTACTCCCTCCAATAACTTACCTACTACCGACGTTAAACTTACTGGCCTATAATTTCCCGGATTACTTTTCGATCCTTTTTTAAACAACGGAACAATATGAGCCACTCTCCAATCCTCCGGCACCTCACCTGTAGACAGCGACATTTTAAATATTTCTGCCAGGGCCCCTGCAATTTCAACACTAGTCTCCTTCAAGGTCCGAGGGAACACCCTGTCAGGTCCCGGGGATTTATCCACTTTAATTTTCCTCACGACAGCAAGGACCTCCTCCTTTTCGATCTGTACAGTTTCCATGATCTCACTACTTGTTTCCCTTAATTCCATAGACTTCATGACAGTTTCCTTAGTAAATACAGACTCAAAATACCTGTTTAAGATCTCCCCCATTTCCTTTGCTTCCGCACATAGCCGACCACTCTGATCTTCAAGAGGACCAATTTTATCCCTTACAATCCTTTTGCTCTTAATATACCTGTAAAAGCTCTTTGGATTATCCTTCACTTTGACTGCCAAGGCAACCTCATGTCTTCTTTTAGCCCCCCTGATTTCTTTCTTATGTATTTTCTTGCACTTCTTATACTCCTCAAGCACCTTATTTCCTCCCTGCTTCCTATACATGTCATACAACTCCCTCTTCTTCTTTATCAGAGTTGCAATATCCCTTGAGAACCAAGGTTCCTTATTCCTATTCACTTTGCCTTTAATCCTGACAGGAACATACAAATTCATACAAATTCTGCACTCTCAAAATTTCTCCTTTGAAGGCTTCCCACCTACCGATCACATCCTTGCCAGAGATCAACCTGTCCCAATCCACGCTTTTTAGATCCTTTCTCATTTCTTCAAGTTTGGCCTTCTTCCAGTTCAGAACCTCAACCCTCGGACCAGATCTATCCTTGTCCATGATCAAGTTGAAACTAATGGCGTTATGATCACTGGAACCAAAGTGCTCCCCTACACAGACTTCGGTCACTTGTCCTAACTCGTTTCCTAACAGGAGATCCAATATTGCAACCCCTCTAGTTGGTCCCTCTATACAGCCAGGTTCCCTTCATTTGTTTGGGACAGTATGCTGTATAATTGGGGCAGGAGACTGTAGCCGAACAGTTTTGAACTAGCATTGGTTATGTGCACTTACATGGCTTTTAAACATTGCACCATACTTAGAACGATCAGTTTTTAAATAGCAACAGTTGCGTGTGTTTGTGTTCAAAACGTAGTGATTTTTGTCAGTGATAGTTGGCGATAAATAAGCAGTAAGGCAATTCGAAACCACCTTGCTCACTGCGGTTTCAAGCATTCAGGCTTGGAGATGCCAGAAACAACCGGGAGTGAAAATGAAACATCTTTACTACATCAACAAATTAGGAATTACAATCATCTCAAATGTTTAAATGAAAATGAAGATGCGGAGGATGCAATTGTCTAAAGCATTGGATGAAGGCAGTTATCGGCACTAGGTTCCTGCGCTCATTTTGTTCATTTACTGTCAATCAAACAAACGTGGCAAATGAATTCCTCCGTCAATAACTATTAGGAACTACAATATTTTATAATGCTGTAGAGGTATTGGTAGTGGTCTAATTTGTTCTGTATTCATTTAAGTACATAGTTCGCTACTCAGTTAAATGGTAGTTTGTCCTTTTTATACCTTTTAACTGCAGTATTTAATCCAATCAATTCTCATTCTATGATTCAGCTAGCCACCATTTCATGAAGGTAGATCACTTGGCTTTCTTCTCATTACTTCTGATGATCTCCTGTTCACAGCTGTTGAATTGTTTAGGCTCCATACAGTAGACTTTTTGTTTCAAATAAGATACATCTGAGAAAAAAATTGCCAAAATTTTACAAATAAATAAATTCCTATTGAATTAGGTTTTGTTTCTGTGGTTAACTGCTGGCTCACTGCAAGAATTAGTGGTTTGTTTGCATGGAAAACTCTTTTAAACATGATTGTTCAATAAATCTTATTTTCCAGTTATCAGCTGGCTAATAACACAATCTCAGAAAGCTCACATGCAAGCAACAAAAATAGATTTCACAAAAAACAGAGAGCAATAAATAACCTCTTGAATTTTTATCGTGGCATTTTGATGGAAATTCCAAGAGAACCCGGGGATATTGTGTGAGACTCAATTGTCAAAACATCTTGGATAGGTACATCTATCCATCTTAGCCCATGTGATCACTTCAAGTAGCTAATTGCAATTTTGCTTTGCAAATGATGGTTTGTGGCATGTAGAACCATAAGTGGACTTCTGACATTGAAGGAAATCCTTTAGTCCTTCTTAACTTTAAAAGAGCAATTCAGTTTGCCCTCAGAAAACTGCTTCTTCTCCATAGACATTCAAGCTCTTTATCTTCAAGTACAGTATATATCCACTCAGTGTTAAAATTGTTAAAGAATGCATGCGGGCTTTTCCCCTCAGGTAGGGTGAGACTAGATGTAGAGGTCATAGGTTTAGGCTGAAAGGTGAAATATTTAAGGGAAGTCTGAGGAGGAACTTCTTCACTCATTGGGTGGTGGGAGTGTGGAGCTCTTAGTAGAAGTCAAAGTCAAGTCAAAGTAAATTTATTATTGAAAAGTCCATGTAAGTCACATGTACTAGCTGGAGACAACAGGAATTCTGCAGATGCTGGAAATTCAAGCAACGCACATCAAAGTTGCTGGTGAACGCAGCAGGCCAGGCAGCATCTCTAGGAAGAGATGTCGACGTTTCAGGCCGAGACCCTTCATCAGGACTAACTGAAGGAAGAGTTAGTAAGAGATTTGAAAGTGGGAGGGGGAGAGGGAGATCCAAAATGATAGGAGAAGACAGGAGGGGGAGGGATGGAGCCAAGATGTACTAGCGGGAGATTGCCTAGGCAAGTGGTAGATGTGGGTTCTCTTGGTAACATCCAGGAGAAGTTTGGGTAGATATGTGGATGTGGAGGGCTATGGTGTAGATGCAGATGGATGGGACTAGGCAAAGACCAGCTTGGCATGGACTAGATGGACCAAAGGGCCTGCTTCTGTGCTGTTGTGCTCTATGACTATGCGTACGAACCAGATGAAACTCGTTGGGCTTTCCACTGCTGAGTGCTACCAAGTGACCCCAGCCTGATTTAGCAATTCAAATGCACAGGAATGTCAGAAGCTGCAGAGAGTACTGGACTCTGCCCAATACATCCCTCCCCACATTTGATTGTATATACTGGAAGCACAACTTCAAGAACAAACATATATCATTAAAAATCCCAGCCATCCCGGCCATGCCTTCTTCTTGCAGCTATCAACAGGCAGGAGGTACAGAAACTTGAAATCCCATACCACCAGGTTCAAGAAGACTACTTCCATTCAGCTATTTGGTTCTTGAACCAACCGACATAATCCTAATCCCCACCTCAGTATAGCAAACAATGACCACCTTGCACTAATTAGGTTCGTTCTTGTGTAATTTTACATAATTTATTTTATTTTATATTTTGCTTATGCATGTTGCTTATCTGATGCAATGTGCCTGCAATGCTGCTGCAAGTAAACTGTTCATTGCACTTGTACATCCAACGATAAACTCAGCTTTGACTTCCTGTTCAGAAGTTACCGACAATGAAGAACAGTTTTGTATTTCTAAGTCAGTTAGGGAGAAGTTTGAAGGTATTGGTCTTACCATCCACTTGGTTCTATTTTTAGATAGTGATAGTCATAGATTTGAGAGGTTTTGTGAAAGAAGCCTCAATGAGGTACTGTAATCCACTGTCTAGATATTATATTGCTGCTATGTAGTTAGTGCAAGTGGTAAAGGAATCATATTGGATATGCCTATGCATGACATGATCAAACAAACTATTTCGTCCTTGATAATTTTGAGCTTCAAATGTTGTTACAGCTGCTTCCATTAAAGCAAATGTAGCCGATTCCATCTTACTCTTGACTTGTGAGCTAGTGGGTAAACAGTTTCTAAATGCAGGCTTATGCATGAGTTAATTCCTACAGGGAAGGGAAGGAAAAATAATCATTTAAAAATCAATCAATTTTAAAAAAAAGACCAGTTGTCTTTTCTTTTCCTTGCATATATTTGATTTTCTGGATGCTTAGCCTTTGTGTTAAGCAAATTAATGGTTGTTGAATTGACCATTAAAACAGAGTATGCTGAGTGGAGACACTCAGCAGGTCAAGCACATCTGTAGAAAGAGAAACAGAGTTAATGTTACAGGTTTGTAATTGTTTATTAGACTGGCTACATTAATGCATACAGGAACACCCAGATTTAATGATTATTGCAAGTGATATTAAGTATGTTCTCCACTTCTTTTACTAAATTTTTCCCATGCATTCCTCCTAATGACCACATTGTAACACTTTCTAATCTATAATGTTAAAGAAATTACCGTAAAGGGATAGGATTATGGATGTCCTGTGAAGTGAGGTTGAGTGAGTTTGGTTTATGCTCCCTGACCTTAGGAAAAAGAGAGTCAGTGCGGAGGAACTGAGGGATATTGAGGTCCACATCCGTAGATCCTTCAAGGTTGCTGCGCAAGTTGATAGGCTGGTTAAGAAGGTGTTAGCCTGGAATAGTCGGGGGAATGGAATGTAAGAGCACAAGGTCATGTTGCAGCTGCATAAAACTCTAGTTAGACCACACTTGGAATATTGTGTTCAATTATGCTCGCCTCATTATAGGAAGGATATGGAAGTTTTAGACAGTGCGCAGAGGAGATTTACCAGGTTACTACCTGGATTAGAAAGTACGCCTTATGAGGAAAGGATGAATGAGCTAGGGCTTTTCTCTTTGGAGTGAAGGCATATGACAGTTGACTTGATAGAGCTGTATAAGATGATAAGATTCATAGACAGAGGGGCCAGACAATGTCTCTTTCTCAGAGTGGCAATGGCTAACGCAAGAGGGCATTATTTTAAGGTGATTAGAGAAAAGTACGAGGCGGGTGCCATAGGTAGTTATATTTACACTGAGAGTGGTAGTTGTGTGAAATGCATGTAAAGGGTGGTGGTAGAGGCAAATATATGAGGGATATTAGGGATATTTTAGAGATTCATATGAGGGATGATTGATAAGTTCGTGGCCTAAGGTAGAAAGAGTCAATTTTAGAAAACCTAGCACATTTATTTTTCAACATAGTCCCCTCCTACATTTACACACTTAGTCCAGCAGTCGTGGAGCATACGGATCCCTTCTTTGTAGAAGTTGGCGTCTTGGACCTCCAGAAAGTGGTCCATAGCAGGGGTGATTGATAAGTTTGTGGCCCAAGGTAGAAGGAGATGAGTTATTAACTTCAAACTTTCTGCATAATTACTCAAAGAGTTGAACTGCACGTGCACGTAACGAGAGCTGTATAAAATAAATGTGCTAGTTTTTCTAAAATTGACTCCTTCTACCTTAGACCATGAACTTATCAATCACCCCTCGCATGTAGCCACATAGATGAAAGAAAAATGGAGGGCTGTGTGTGAGGGAAGGAGTTGATTGATCTTGAAGCAGGTTAAAATGTCAAGAAATCATTGTGAGGAATGGCCTATACTGTGCTTTTCAGTTCTATGTTTTATGAGTATTCAGTTTTCAACTTTTCATATACATATTGAAGTGTGATGAAGGGACATAGAGATTTTTATCCAACTTTGCAGGTAACACAGGGACGTACACTTAGTGGCCACTTCACTAGTTGTCTGCTGTACTAAGTGTATGTTCATGGTCTTCTGCTGCTGTAGCCCATCCACTTCAAGGCTCAACGTGATGTGCATTCAGAGATGCTCTTCTATACACCACAGTTGTAATGTGGGATTACTTAAATTACTGTCACCTTCTTGTCAGCTTGAACCAGTCTGTCCATTTTTCTCTAGCCTCTCTCATTAACAACGTGTTTTCGCCCACACTACTGCCGCTCACTGGATGTTTTTTGTTTCTCACACCATTCTTTGTAAACTCTTGAGACTGCGTTGCTGAAAATCCCAGGAGATCAGCAGTTTCTGAGATACTCAAACTACCCTGTCTGGCACCAACAATCATTCCATGGTTGAAGTCACTTAGATTACATTTCTTCCTCATTCTGATGTTTGGTCTGAACAACAACTGAACCTTTTGACCATGCCTGCATGCTTTTATCCATTAAGTTACTGCCACATGATTGACTGATTAGTTATTGACAGTAATGAGCAAGTGTACAAATATACGTAATAGAGTGGCCACTGAGTATGTAGTATTTGGCTGAAAATGTGTGTGAGTGGGAAGAAAGTACTTTTTAACTAAGCGCCTATGGAATTCAATGAGGGGTAAATTTCCTACAGTTGTCAGTGTGAGTGCAACAATATTCTGATTTCCCACACAAGGGTGAACTTACTGGTTGTTCTTCACAGTGGATTCTACCTCAATTGAAAAAGTGAAGATGTAGAACTGATAGACTCTGATTGAATAAGAGCATCAAGGAAGCAAAAGCAGATAAATAAAGCTAAGATGCTACTCTACTCCGACGTCATTAAATGACTAAACTAGTTTAAAGGGGATGAATGGCCTCTTCTGCTTTAGGTATCTGATTTCCTGCATATCTATGATCTCCTGTGGTGCCACACTCCATGGTGAACATGATATCATAGTGGCTAGTGTAACGATTTACAGCGTCAGCAATCGGGATTTAGTTCCTGCCACTGTCTATAAGGAGTTCGTGCTTCTCCTTCTGACTCTATGGTTTTCCTTTGGATGCTCCAGTTGCCTCCTACATTCCAAAACGAAGACATGTGGGTTAGGGTTAGTAAGTTGTGGGCACATTACACCAGAATCATGATGACATTTGCAGAATGCCCCCAGAACACCTTCTCACTGTGTTGGTTGTTGACGCAAATGACATATTTCACTGTAATCTTCTGATGTACCTGTGACAAATAGAGCTAATCTTTAATCTTTAGTTCATGAGAGCTCATTTGCCGTATTACAGATATCTTGATCCAGTAGGTCCCCTGGAGAGAAACCTTTGCCAGTTCACATCAGTTGTGTTTTCAATTGGAGTAATAGTTAATTACTTCAGTAAATTTTGATGAGATCATAAATTTTACGCAGAGAGTGGTGAGTGCATGGAATGGGCTGCCGGCAACGGTGGTGGAGGTGGATACAATAGGGTCTTTTAAGAGACTCCTGGATAGGTACATGGAGCTTAGAAAAATAGAGGGTTATATGGGTAACCCTAGGTAATTTCTAAGGTAAGTACATGTTTGGCACAGCTTTGTGGGCCGAAGGGCCTGTATTGTGCTGTAGGTTTTCTATGTTTCTATATTCTGTGTTTCTTTGAGATAGATGATTGCTTTATATTCATATCCATGTTCTTGATATTTAAAGTATGTCAGAGCTGGAAGTGGAATGAGGCCCTTTCATGGAGGTAGCACAGTTTATTTATCTTTCTGTAGTTTATTTTCTCTTGTCTGCAAGAGATGAGTTACTTTCATCTTTGGACAGTTAGGATTCAAAGCAACTTTCAAGACCACTGCTGGCAGCTTGCATTCCCCTGTTTTTTTTTCATATGCTGAGGCAGCAGCAATGGTACAGCTATGGATAGACAGCAGCTGGACCAGTCAGTTGCTTTCTTTTACTTGGGAAAGATTACCCTGTTTTTCGGCAACAGCATTCAGTACAGAGTAAGAGACCTGGCAGCTGGCACACCAGTACATGGCTTTAATTCTAAGTAAATTAAAGGACTACAGCGAAACAGTTGTGAAACATACACTTAAGATGCTGCATTTTCCGTGATTGTCGTTTCTGTTCACTGGCTGTGACTGCAGGGTGGAAATTAAGGAAATATTTTAATAGTAGTTGTTAGGTAGTTGGCAATCAGTGGTTTACTCCAGGCTCTGGTTGGGAATTGATGTGGGTGATGTGAGGTGGTCTTCTCTGATTTGAACTTAGACATGATTAGCAAGGAGAATGAGGTTTTCCTACTGTAATTCTTTGAAATCATGCAAGATAAGCAACACAAAATCTGTGTGCTTGTAAGTGAAATTGGCTGAGTGCAGTTGCTCAAGGGAATACCCACATGGGATCCTTGATTCAGCAACTACCTTGACTGGCTTTGAGTTTATAACTTTACAGCAAGGTAGAGCTGTGAGTTGCAACACGTCCAAATATTGAGCTAATTACTTCTTGGCAAAGAAAATACTTTTCCGTGCATTCATATGAAGAAAATGAAAAAGAGTCCACAGGAATACAGATTAAATCACGTACTCCTTTTAATGTTTGACTGCACATCAAATAAAGTTATAATTGTTCATTTTTTTAACTCTGTACTTCCCTTTGTTTAATCAGCAGCAGGACATTCAGTAGTGAAGAGTAGCAGGGAAGTTCTTAGGGATTCTGAAGGCTTTCTAATTAATAACTTCTTGAGCATTTATAGGACAATAATTAAGTCTCTTATTGCTTACAGCTTTTGTTGTTTACGCATTTTTGTATTTTCTGTGCAGCATGCAATTGCGATTGACATCATTATGTTTGCTTGCTTCTGTAATGAGAGTTCTGTTTTGTTATGTTCCTTGCTGTTCCGCTGAACATTGTTGGCATGTTACGTTGGCACTGGAATGCGTGGCGACACTTGTGACATCCCCAACACATCCTCAGGTGTGTTGGCTGTTACCAAAAACACCGCATTTCACGGTATGCTTCAATGTACAGTACTGTGCAAAAGTCTTTGGCATATATATATAACTAAGTTGCCAAAGACTTACCTAAGTTACCTAAGAGGAAATTGGAGCACCTGGAGGAATCCCACACACTCCATGGGGAGGACATACAAACTCCTTACAGAGGACATGGGATTGAACTCTGAACTCCGACATCCGAGCTGTTATAGCATTGCGCTAACTACAATGCTACTGTGATGCCAACTTTTTAAAGTAAAATAGCTCCAGGTGTAACACTCTTTATGGAAGAGCAACGAATTATTCATCCTGTCCTCTCCCTCTCCTTCGAACGGTAGAGGAGCAATTGTAGGGTTAAGGGTCCTGATCACATCCTTGTTGAAGTGAAAAGTCTTCAAGAGGCCCATTCTGCTTCTACCCAGGTTGTTTTGTAGTTAGGACTCCCGTATCTGCTCAATGGGGAATATTTCATAACTTATTGCTCCAAATTCGCCAAACTGAAGTGGAAGAAATCAACAAAGGGTCTTTCTCACATCCTCCATGGCAATTGTAGGTAATAAACCAGTTTGAGAATGACTCTGTTTATAATTGACCTCATCAAACTGGTTTGTCTTTAAATCTTCTACACTGCAAAGTAACATTCCACTTGTACTTTTTGAAACCACTTGGGGTATGAATGACATTACACATTTATTAAAATATTAAAGCTATTGCATTCTATGTCAACCAGGCAGAAATGCATATTTAAGAAGTCACCATTTTCGTATGAAGAGTGGTATTTTGTTTAAAGTTAGATATGCTACATTTTCTTCATAATTCACCAAGCCACTTCATTGGTTAGACCTAAGTGTATGTGAAGTAATATCAAGGCCATTTCCAGGATAGCTAAGAAGTGCGAGAGCAGTCTTTGATAAGAAAGTCATTTGGACTATCATGATAAAGAGCTGGTTGGTAAGAGCTGCCCAACTAATCCTAACTTCAGCATTTCAGACTTTTTGAACAACTGGAAGTTCATAATGATTTGCCATATGGATCCCCTAGGCCCATGTCATCATCAAATTTATTGTCAAGTACATGTATGCACAGGTACACTGAAAAACCGACTTTAGCTGCATCACAGGCACATTGCATCAGATAAGCAGCATTCACAAGTAAAACATAAATGAAACATAAATTACACACTTCTTTTCCAAGAAAGAACAGAATTAGAACAAAAGTGTCTATTTTAGTGCAAAGTGATCAAAGTGGTCATGGTATTGCTAAACTATAGTGCTTAGAATTTTACTGATTAATTCAACAACTGAATGGTTGAATGGAAGTAGCTGTTCTCGAAGCTGGTGGTGTGGGACGTCAAACTTCTGTGCCTCCTGTCTGATGGTTGCCATAAGATAATGTATGACCTGGATGTTGGGAATCTTTAATGATAAATGTTGTCTTTGTGAGACAGCTGATTCTGTTGAGATTGGAAACACAATGCCACAAGGATTGAAGCCATGCTCTCACTGAGTTGCAACAATGTGAGGAAGTAAAGAACTTGCACTGCTCAGGTCACAGAATCATGGAGCAGAGAAGATTTAAGGATAAAGATTCAAGATTGTCATTTCCTGTACACAAGTGTAAGGAGAATGAAATAATTGTTACTCCAAATCTAATGAAGTACAAAAAAAAACAACAGAAGATAAAGAACAGATAATGATAATAATAATGAACACACAATAAATATATACACATAAGATATCTTATGTACAGAGATTGATTGTATGCCCTTAGGCTGTACATAAGCTGACTAATGGGAAATAATAAAGAACTGTTGGAGTTTGTCAGTGGAGATGTTGATCAGCCTTACTGCTTGGGAAAAGTAACTTTCTGAATCTGGTCGTCCTGCCAAGGATGCTATGTAGCCTCTTCTCTGATGGGAGTGGGACAAACAGTCCATGAACAGGGTGTGTGAGATCCTTCATGATGTTACTGGCCCTTTTCCGGCACTTTTCTGTATATATGTCCTTAATGGTGGGTAAGTTGGTGCCAGTGATGCGTTGGGCAGTTCTGACTACCCATTGTAGAACATTCCTGTCCGCCATAGTTCAGTTTCCATATCAAGCACCGATGCAGCATGTCAGGATGTTGTCTGTTACGTATCTGTAGAATGACATAACTATGGATGTGTAAAGTCCAACTCTCTCCAGCTGCTCAGAAAGTAGATGAGTTGGTGAGCTTTCTTGATTGTGTAGGATGTACACTGTGACAATGAGGGGTTGTGCGAGATGTGCATTCCCAGGAGATTGAAACTGCAGTTTCCACTGCTGAGGCTTTGATGTAAAGGAGGAGGGGTGTAAGTTCTCCTGAAGTCAATAACCATCACCTTTGTCTTGTTAACATTAGGAAGACGTTATTTGCCTGGTACCAGGCTACGAGTTCTGCCACCTGTAGGCGGCCTCACTATTGTTAGTGATGAGCCCTATGTGTTATATCATCGGTGAACTTGATGCTGTGTTTGCTTAGGTGTTTGGCCGTGCAGCCATGCGTAAGCAATGGGTTCAGTACACAGCCCTGGGGGGCACCCATGTTAAGGACGATGAGGAGGGTGGAGCAATGCAGGTGTGCATCCTGACCATCTGAGGTTTGTTTGTGAGGAAATCCACACCCAGTTACATAGTGGTGTATTTAGACTGAGGAATAGGAGTTTGTTCACCAAGGTCTGTGGGACAATGGTGTTGAATGCCAAACTGAAATCCAGAAACAGCATTCTGACGGGAGTGTCCCTGTTTTCTAGGCGTGTCAGGGCCAGGTGCATGACAGATGCTATGGCATCTATCAAGAATCGTTCTGGTGGTAAGCATATTGATAAGTGTGCAATATGGCAGGGATGGAGTTTTTAATGTGCCATTATCAGCAGTTCAAAGCACTTCATGATGATTGGCATTGCTGTCACTGGGAAATAATTATTTATTCTGAAGGTGTAGAGTTCTTTGGTACAGGGATGATGGTAGCTGAGTTGAAGCATGTGGGGACAGCAATCTGGATGAATGAGTTCTTGAAAACGTCAGTGAGCTGCTGTGCACACTTCCTGAGTACTCAGTCTGGGATGTTGTTTTGCCTAGCTGCCTTGCAAGGATTGACTTTCTGCAGAGTCCTTCTCATGTTTGCTACTGATTGCAGACAGTGGCTGCTCACCTGGGTGGGCCGTGAGAGCCTTCGGTCACCAGACTTGAAGCAGCATCTCGGATTTTAGTAGGGAGCACACCTCTGCATTCAACCAGGGCTGCTGGTTGGGCTGTGAGATGATTCGGTTTGTTGTGTCTTGGAAGTTTTTTTTAAGGAACTTTCCAAAAAGTTACCCTGTTCTTTTCCTATATGTAGATTTTTTTTAATGTATGGTATATGTTCAGTTCCCGTTTGAAAGTTACTGTTGATTCCACTCCAGCATTTGTTCAGGTAGTGTATCCCAGGTTAGGATATCCAAAACATCAGGATCTAGTAAAAAACTTTGCTAAAGTCTGTGTTATAATTTAGGCAATAGTTTTCACATGGATGAACAATGCCAGTGTCAGCTCACATGATGTGCTTGATATCTGTATTAATATTATTTTGATATATATGATATTATTGAATGATTCAGTAGGAGTCCCTAACTTGTGTGTTACAGCTGTAGAATCCTGCTGCTTCCCCATTGCTCTGGAATGTTTATTCACTCAATTACGTGTTCAGTTCCCTTTTAGAAATCATCCTTGCATCTGCTTCAACTGTCTATTCAGGCTTTGCATTTGAGATCACAGTAACTTGTTGTATAAAGGGAAACAAAACTCCTCATGTTGTCACTGGTTTGGCTGGCGTGTACCTTCTGAATTCTTCAGTTACTGGGGCTGTGGCATTATTTTCTTCTCAAGGATCAACTTTATCCACCATGTATATTTATGTATATTAGGAATTTTAGTGGCACGACATGCCACTAAAAAAACTTTCAACTGTTATTATGAATTATAAAGTTAAAGGTTAAAGTACAGATATTGAATAAAATGTACATAAATATATGAATACCAGTGTGTATTTAGAATATAAACAACATTATTAAAAGTAGTTTGAAGTGTTACAGTGCAAAGCAGTGACTGAGGTATTAGACAGTTGGAGGTGGAGTGAGGGCTAACTAAAATGATTGATCGGATTAACTGTCTAGAACAAAGAGCTGAATTCTAGAGACGAGGTGAGATTGGCTCTGTATGGCACCAAGGCAATATTAAACCAAGTGTGGCATTAAGGAGCCCTAGTAAAACTAAATTAACAAAGCAAATGGTTGGATTGATAATTTGGACAAAGAAAGATGGTTGTAGTTAATAATCCTAGCCTCAGGCCATTGCTGCAGGAGTTACTTGAAATGGTATGAAGTTTTTGTTAAGCAAGTCCTAGAGGGCTTTCCAGAAGGATGCTTTTGGAAAAGGCAGTTTGCAGGTTTGGTAAGTAGTGTTCCCCATTACTCTTACAAAAACTCTCCAAGATTTTGGATATTTCCATAAATATTTACCGTATGCTTTAACAACCTGTTTGAATGCAAGATCTCTGTAATCATCACCATGTGAGGACAGTTTTAAATAATAACCTGATATAAAAGATACGATAAACTCAGTCTATCACAAGCCATGGTGCATACTGAATAACTCCACTGGTATGTCTGAGTTTTCTGTAAATGGTAGTTTGTGCCCAAGCTTCCAGCAACACATTCTCTTTAAACGGAAATGTCTTGGTGGTCCTTCAGTACTGAGCACAGACACTCAGATTGCATATATTCTGCAGGGTTTACTTTCTCAATTCGAGAATTATATACTGTACACAAGGCTAATCTCTTTGTTTATCTAAAGAGTAGGTATTTTTTCCCAATAAAAATAGTTACAACTTCATGATTGCTAAATGGATTGAGCTTATGTGTATATGCACTTGCTTTTACTTGTAGGACAAATAATCGACAACTGAGTGGAAGATGAGGTAGATCTTATTGGTTTGGGATAAAATCACACTCTTCAGAATTCATTAACAGGGCCATAGGATGAGTTATCAGTTTCTACATGTAACCCTGAGGTCTGACCAGTATGTGTTTGTCTAGGGGAGGACAGCCTCTGGCCTAGCCAAAATGAGAAATCTCGTTTGTGTGGATGCTGCATGAGGTGTTGCCTGGTTACAAATCCAAACCGCAAAATATCAGACAGTACACCGTATGTAATTAAACAATTGAACTTTATAAATCTTAATCTGACTATAGGGTTAGTAAAGAAAATAAAAAGAAAAAGGGCTCATTGTAATGAAACCGTCTAAAGTGCATGTTGGAGCTCACGGATTTGGCCATCCGTCCCCCATCGACCTCCTCCGAGTGCCGCTGACCGTCGGATCCTCGCCCCAAGTCCGCTCTGTCCAGCAGTATACCAACACTTTCCATTTGCGTCTTTGCTCTTCATCTCTCACTGACAAAAGGCCGTGAAAGCCCTGCTCCCAGACCCACGAAAAAGAACAACATGCCTATCATTGGCTAGCATACATGCCAAAGCCCCCGTTAACTCTAGTCATAACCCAAACATTGCTGCTACAGAGAAACCATTACCTTAACAGTGAAACCTTTCAGCACATTACATATATTTTGAAAAATTGCAGTGTACATTGCAGATGAGATCATTTAAAGAATACAAAGCATAGATACGATAGCAACTTTTCAGATGCATTTCGACAGACACATGGGCAGGCTGAGATGTGAGGAGACGGATCATGTATAGGCAGGTGGGAACAGTTTAGTTTGGCATCATGGTCAGCACAGGCATTTTTAGCCAACAGGCATGCTCCTGTGCTTTATGTTTCTCTGTTCTCTGTTTTATACCAAGCATAGTAATGAATGAATATGCAGCACAGAACCTTTTTCTATGTCAATAGTGCTTTAGTATTTTAAAGCCATGAATCTAATTCAAGCAGTTCTCAGGGATTGTGCTCGATAGCAATCCCCAGTCACTCAGCAGTTCTGAAATATTCTACATAAATAAAATGTAAGCCCAAATGAATTCACATCATAAACTATTAACATTTAGGCAGACTGTGCACTTTCTCACATCTAAAAATATACACGGATTCTGCTATTCTTGGTGTCCAACCTGTGAAGTGCCATGCAGTACAAAAACATATAGGCACCTAAAAATACCAGCGGTATTGATCTAATTTCCACAAATGTTTTTTTTAAACCTGCTCCATTTCTGTACTGATTTTGACAGTAGTCTGAAATAAAATTTTAGTGCAAAACTGCTGACATCTTACAGTGGGAGAGCAGTGTTGAGTGCTGTTAATACTGAGGAAACATGAGATTTATGATCTGAAAACCTGTTTAAACATAGATCGTTGCATCCATGTTCATGAGTTGGAAGCATTGAATACAATTCACTCCAAGTAACCAACGATTGTAAAGTTTATCAATATCAACATCTTAGTTCATGACAGGGACTTAAGTATAGTTCAATCAGTATTTGATGTGATACCAGATTCATGGCTGCTGTTTTCTCAATACCAGCTTATAAATTTTAATAAGTAGGAATCGCAAGTGTTTATTGTCTTTTATATTGTCGGGACAATGTAAAACCTATCCCACCACACTCCCCACCACCACAACTTTATCATTTCCTGTCAGAGTCATATTATGTACAGACACTCCTGTAATTAGTGTTACTTTATGGGCATACATTTAATCTTGTGTGTTCATATTTATTGTATTTTTTTATCTTATTTTTTTCTTACTTTTTTTGTGCTGCATTGGATCCAGAGAAATAATTATTTCTTTCTCCTTTCCACTTGTATACTAGAAACTACATTAAACAATCTTGAATCCTGACACCTCCAAGTGCTTCAAAGCTAATAACAATGATGAAATGTGGTCATTATTGTAATTTGGGAAACACAGCAGCCAGTTTGCACACATCTAGCTCTCACTGGAAAAACCCTGTGATAACCAAATTTTCTTGTAGTGTGGCTGAGGTATAAATGTTGGCTGGAACAGTGGGGACAGCACGCTGTCATAACATTGTTCATGTCTGCTGGAGTTTACAGATTAACTGCTCAAACAAAAAGTAAGAATATTAAAAATAATCTTGTTAAGCAAGGAAAATGATTTGGGGTAGGCGGTGAATAAGCTTTATGTGAGCAATTCTTTTCTCAGAGCACTTATTTATCCCAGAATAATAAGGATAGGGGCATGATTGAACCTTAAAAAAAGTACCTCTCTTAATAGCAATGAACAAGGCTAAATGAATTGATTTCCCTTGAGCATTTAATTCCTAATTATTTTAATGATTTGTGAAGTATCTTATGTTCAGATCAAATCACATTGATAGTAGTAATTATTTCTGCCATCTCCAAATTGTATACCTGTGGAATTCATTGCCACAGATGGCTGTGGAAGCCACATCATTGGGTATATCAGTCTTCACTGTAAAAGACACGAGCAGTATGGTTGAAGTTCCAGGTGTCAGGGTCATGAGTTGTGTGAAGTTACCATAACTATAGAGAAGGTTCTTGGGAATTTGAAAGGTCCGAAGGTACAGTAGATAAATCATCCGGACCAGATGGTGTACACCCCAGGGTTCTGAAAGAGGTGGCTGAAGAGATTGTGGAGGCGTTAGTAATGATCTTTCAAGAATCATTAGATTGCGCAATGGTTCTGGAAGACTGGAAAATTGCCAATACCACTCCACTCTTCAAGAAGGAAGAGATGCAGAAGAAAGGAAACTATAGGCCAGTTAGTCAGATGTCAGTGGTTGAGAAGGTGTTAGAGGTCATTGTTAAGGATGAAGGCTCAGGGTACTTGGAGCTACATGATAAAATAGACTGTAGTCAGTATGGTTCCCTCAAGGGAAAAGCTTGCCTGAAACATCTATTGGAATTCTTTGAAGAAATAACAAGCAGAATGGACAGAGGAGACTCAAGTGATGTTGTGTACTTGGATCTTCAAAAAGCCTCTGAAAAGGTGCCACTTATGAGGCTGCTTAACAAGCTATGAGCCCATGGTATTATAGGAAAGATTCTAGCATGGATAAAGCAGTGGCTGATTGGCAGGAGGCAAAGAATGGGAATAAAGGGAGCCTTTTCTGGTTAGCTGCTGGTGACTAGTGATATTCCATAGCAGTCTGTGTTGGGATGAATTCTTTTTACATTATATGTCAATGATTTGGATCATTCAATTGTTGGCTTTTTTGGAAGTTTTTAGGTGAAATGAAGATAGGTGGAGGGGCAGGTAGTTTTGAGGAAGTAGAGAGGCTACAGAAGGGCTTAAACAGATTAGAAGAATGGGCAAAGAAATGGCAGATGGAATTCAGAGTTGGGAAGTGTATGGTCATACACTTGGTAGAAGAAATGAAAAACTGACTATTTTCCAAATGGAGAGAAAATACAAAAATTTGAGATGCAAAGGGACTTGGGAGTCTTTGTGCAGGATTCCCTAAGGGTTAATTTGCAGGTTGAGTAGGTGGTGAGGGAGGCAAATGCAATGTTAGCATTCGCTTCAAGAGGACTAGAATATGAAAGCAAGGATGTAATGTGCAGATTTTATAAAGCACTGGTGAGACATTACTTGGAGTATTGTCAGCAGTTTTGGGCCCCTTATCTTAGAAAGGATGTGCTGAAACCGGAGGTTCACGAAGATAATTCCAGGATTGAATGGCTTGCCATATGAAGAACATTTGATGGCTCTGGGCTTGTAGTCACTAGAATTCAGAAGACTGAGGGGTCACCTAATTGAAACCTATCAAATGATGAAAGACATTAACAGAGTGGATGTGGAAAAGATGTTTCCTGTGGTGGGAGAGTCTAAGAACAGAGGACACAGCCTCAGAAAAGAGGGGCGTCCTTTCAGAATGATGAGGAGGAATTTCTTTAGACTGAGGATGGTGAATCTGTGGAATACTTTGCCACAGGCAGCTGTGGAGACCAAGTCTTTATGTGTATTTGAGGCAGAAGTTGATAGATACTTGATTGGTTAGGGCATGAAGATATGGGGAGAAGTCAGGAGATTGGGGCTGAGAGAGAAATGGATCAACTATGATGAAATGGTGGAGCAGGCTCGATGGGCCAAATGGCCTAATTCTGCTCCTATATCTTATATTTAAAGCGGAGGTTGATAGGTAATGGTATCAAAGGCCATGGGGAGAAGGGAGGAGAATGGGGTTGAGAAGGATAATAAATCAGCCAAGTTGGATTGGCAAAGTAGAATCGATGGGCTGAATGACCTAATTCTACTCCTGTGTCTTATGGTCTGATGATAATTGAATGCCTACTTATTCTCAGCATAAAATACATCACAGACACTTAATGTTTTAACACTTCAGGGTGCACTCTATCAGCTTCCCATTTTCAGTCTCTCTCATTTACCTTACACGCTGGTTTCTGTTCTCCATCAAGAGGTATGGGGATGAGCATCAGAATCTGGTATGGAGGGGGAGGTTGCAATGCACAGGATCACAGGACATTGCCTGTATTCAGCAGTATTAAAGTAGTTTAGAAATAGGACTCCTGTTAAGGTGTAAAGATGAATTTTATTTGTCCCAAGTACATCAAAACGTACAGTGAAGTGTCATTTGCATCAGTGACTACCACAGTCCGAGGTTGTGCTGGCGGCAGCCTACATGTATCGCCATGCTTCTGGAGCTAAAACAGCATGCCCACATCTCACTAACCCTAACCCTAACCTGTGTGTCTTTAGAATGTGGGAGGAAACTGACGCATCCGGAGGAAACCCATGTGGTCACGGATTATGGTTTTGCTTTTAGGTACTGGTTATTAATTATATCATTTATGCCGTAAGGAACAAATTTCTGGGCATTGCCGTCTGTGGGAACATATCGATAACACGTCTTATATTTGAACCAGTCGACTGTAAGTGCTGTGACGCGACTGTCATTATGTGATCTTGATCAGGGAAAGGAGCTGAGAATAGCTACTGTACCGGAAGCTGCTGTTGTCTGAGAGGAAGCCTTGTACAATTAGTGCCATAAAAACATCCATCAGAATTCTATGTTTTCTTTGCTTTTGAAATTAACAAACATTCTAATTGCTGAGGTGCATTGCTAGTAAAATAAAACAGAGAGCAGGTTAACAAAAGCATCACAGTGTTTAACATTGTATAAAAATAAACTCTGGCATAGTTTCAATGACAAATGTTTAGAAAGTGTTATATCTAGTAAAATCAAAGGAGATAATTTATAAAAGCCTTTGAGTGGCAAAGGGACTAAATTGCATTTATTATGGTTCAAAGATTTTTCAAGATTCCTTTCCCTATTTTCTTTCTGAAGTCACTGGCTGTTTTAAGATGTAGCCAAGCTTTGAGGTCTGGCAGCTCACAAGGGCTTCCGATTCTTTTACTAGGCAGAATCGAAGCAGGTCTTGTGGGCTTTCCTGCTGACCAGCCATTTTAGTTCTACTTCCCATTCCCTTTCTGGCATGCCAGTTCAAGGCCTGCTCTGCTCCCAAGATGAGGTGATTCTCAGGTTGGAGGAGCAACACCTCATAGTCAGTCTGGGTAGCTTCCAACCTGATAGCATGAACATTGATTTCTCTAACTTCCAAAAACTGCTCCCCACTTCCTCTTCTCTCATTTTCCATTCCCCATTCTGGTTCCCTTCTCACCCCTTCTTCTCACCTCACAAAATGCTGGAGGAACTCAGCAGGCCAGGCAGCATCTATGGACAAAGTACAGTTGACAGGTGTCCTTTCGGAGGGTTTCGGCCTGAAACATCAACTGTACTTTTCTCATAGATGCTGTCCGGCCTGCTGAATTCCTCCAGCATTTTGCACGTGTTGCTTGGATTTCTGGCATCTGTAAATTTTCTCTTGTTTGTTCCTTCTCCTCACCTGCCTTCACCTCCCCCTGGTGCCCTCCTCCTTCTCTTTCACCAATGATCACCAATGATCCACTCTCCTCTCCTATCAGATTCCTTCATCTCCGGCCCTTTACATCTTCCACCTATCACCTCTCAGCTTCTTACATCATTTCCTCTGCTCCATCCACCCAACTTCCCCCTCACTTGGTCTCACCTATTACCTGCCAGCTTGTATTCCTTCCCCTTCCCAAACTTCTTATTCTGGCTTCTGTCCCCTTCGCTTCCTTTCCAGTCCTGATTAGGGTCTTGACCCAAAACATCAACTGTGTCTGACCGGCTGAGAGGTGATAGGTGGAAGAAGTTCCTCCAAAATTTTGTGTGTGTTGCACTGGGTTACCAGCATCTGCAAAATTTCTTTGTTTAATATTTTGAACTGAAAATTTTACACCTTTAAAACTAAATGGCTACCACTCTGTGACACTGATGCCAATCATCATGAAGTGATTTGAATGACTGATCATGGCACATATCAAAAAACTCTAAAGTAAAGTAAAGGCATGTGTTAGTCTTGCGAGACCATGGATCTGCGCCTGGAAAGTCTTCACTCTCCAGGGTGCAGGCCTGGGCAAGGTTGTATGGAAGACCAGCAGTTACCCATGCTGCAAGTCTCCCCTCTCCACGACACCAATGTTGTCCAAGGGAAGGGCATTAGGACCCATACAGCTTGGCACCAGTGTCGTCGCAGAGCAATGTGTGATTAAGTGCCTTGCTCAAGGACACAACACACGTTGCCTTGGCTGGGACTCAAACTCACGACCTTCAGGTCGCTAGTCCAATGCCTTAACGACTTGGCCACGTGCCCACAAAAAACTCTATTCCCGTCTGATTGGACACTAAATATGGTTACCAACAAAACTGCTCAGTGACAGATGCCGTTGCATCTGACCCTGACACACCTAGAAAACAAGGACACTTATGTCAGAATGCTGATTTTGAATTTCAGTTCGGCATTCAACATTTATCCCACAGATCCTGGTGAACAAACTCCTACTCCTCAGTCTAAATACATCACTGTGCAACTGGCAGACCTCAGACAGTCAGGATGCATAATTGCTCGTTCTACCCCATCATCCTCAACATGATGCATTAGGGACTGTGTGTTGAGCCCATGACTGCACGGCCACACAGCATTCAGTTCACCAATGACACCACACGTGGGGCTCATCACCAACACCAATGTGTGTGTTTACAGAGAGGAGATGGAAGAGCTCATGGCCTGGTGCCAGGAAAAAAACCTTTTCCTTAATGTCAACAAGACAAAGGAGACAAAGTTTATTGACTTCAGGAGAACTCACACCACTCACACATCCTTTTACATCAGTGTCATAGCAGTGGAAACTACAAGCAGTTTCAAACTCCTGGGAGTGCACATCACACACAACCATTCATGGTCTCAGAACTTATCCTACATAATCAGAGAAGCTCACCAACGCCTCTACGTTCTGAAGAAGTTGAAGAGAGCTGGACTATGCACTTCTATACTAATGTCATTCTACAGATGTGCAGTAGAGAGATTCCTAATCTGCTGCATCACAGCATGGTGTGGAATCTGCACTGCAGCGTACAGGAAGGCTCTGCTGCGGGGGGCCAGACTGCCTAGTGCATCACTAGCACCAGCCTACCTGCCATTAAGAACATACTGCATATGCAGAAAGGTGCTGGAAAAGGGCCAGTAACGTCATGAAGGATCCCACACATGTTGCTCATGGACTGGTTGTCCCATACCCATTAGGGAGGCGGCTACATAGCATCCTCACCAGGACCAGAAGACTCAAAAACAGTTACTTTTCCCAAGCAGTAAGACTGAGCAATACCTCTGCCAGTAACTCTACCGCTACTTTATTATTTCTCATCAGTCACCTTTATGTACAGCCTAACGTCTGTAGATATAGGCTATCATGTGTACTTATTTATCTATCTATCTATCTATCTATTTATTTATGTTATTTATTTATCATATTAATTATGTTATTTATATTTTGTGCTGCATTGGATTTGGAGTAACAATTATTTCATTCTCCTTACACTTGTGCTCAGGAAATGACATTAAGCAATCTTGGATCTTTACATGTATCTGTGTTGTCATAGCCTTGTGGTAAACACAGAGCTAATTACTGACTCACAGCTGCTGAGATCAATTAGTACAGCATCGGACTAGTTTGACTTTATAATCTTGATCATTTAATGATGCAGGGTAACTGGGAGTTCTTTTAAGATTTAACCATGCGACTTGTATTCAAAACTTAACTTCAGAAGTGCCTCACTTTGTGGAAAAGAATGCATGATACTGCATTAGTTGGGATTATAAAAGTCACTAAAGATCTATCCAGCCAGATGGTTGCGCCTATCTGGCTGCCAACAAGTCAGCTTCATTAACATCATATATTTCAGTAAAATCCACACAATACCAGGGGGAATTGTTCTCCAATCATGTTAGGAAGCATGAATCAGTTATTGATAAAGTGTAAGATCTTCGGTAAGGAACTGTAGTCTGTACTTAGCACAGTGCAAGTAGTGGAATTGCCAAGGGTACACTCCACTGTCACCTAACCCTGTGACTTCATCTCTAGCATGGAGGATAGACTATAGAACATAGAACAGTACAGTACAGGCCCTTCAGCCCATGATGTAGTGCTGACCCATAACCTACCTTAAGATCAATCTAACCCTTCCCTCCTACATAGCCCTTCATCTTTCTATCAGCTATGCCCATCCAAGAGTGTTCTAAAAGTCCCTAATGTATCTGCCTCTACAAACATACCTAGCTGCGTGTTCCACACGCCCACCACTCTGTGTAAAAATAATCTACTGCCCTGACATCCCCACTATATTTTCCTCCAAACTGCTTAAAGTTATGCCTCCTTGTATTAGCCATTTCCAAACTGGGAAAAGATCTCTGGCTAGCTGCTCGATCTATGCCTCTTGTCACCTTGTCTACTTCTGTCAAGTCACCTCTCATCTTCCTTCGCTCCAGAGAGAAAATCATATCCTTGCCAGGGCCCTTCCACATTGAATTCCTCTTCAAAGTAGCCTTGCCTTTGCTCCCTCTCCCTCTGGTTGTGCTGAAGGACTGGCAGGATCACTTCAAATCCTAAACAACTGAGCTTAATTTTAAGTGACTGCTGAATGGACCTGTATAGAAATTTCCTTCAGATAACGTGGTCATCCCTACTAAATTCTAAGTTTAGAGGGACAGCATGATAGAATCACATCTAGTAGAACCACTGCGTCTCATACCTAGATTCAGTCCTATGCTAAACATGTTGAGTTTTCACGTTCTTCTTGTCATTCTGTGAGTTAAAGATTAGCTTTATTTGTCACATGTACAGTGAAACAACTAAACATACAGTGAAACGTGTCGTTTACGTCAATGCACAACACAGGCCCAGGATTGTCCTGGCCCAGCCCACAAGTGTCACTATGCTACTGGCGGCATCATAGCAGGCCCATAATTTCTATCCCTAACCTGTATGTCTTTGGAATGTGGGAAGAAACTGGAGTACCCAGAGGAAGCCCATGCAGTCAGATGGGGAATGTACAGCCTCCTTACAGACAGTGATGGAATTGAACCCCGATCGCTGGCACTGTAAAGCATTGCACTAACTGCTACGCTACCATGCCAACAAGTGCCATTACTTTAAATGTGATTCTAAAGGGGCATGGAAGAGGATGTGATGGGGTTGAACCAATATTCAGAACACTATTTTTCAGCCAAAGTAAGTCTACTTCTCACCTGAAATTCATGGCTTCAGTTAAAAGTCAAATTCTATTATCTGTGTTTGTGTAGATATACAATGCGGTGTGGCTTGCTGACCTGCCATAAAGCCATTGCCTGTGCTACATCAGCATGAGTTTGTACTTTCTAATTGGTTGGATGCTCCAGTACTATAAACCCATGCAACTTTGTCCAAGGACCACGTGTCTGAGATACATGCTACACCTCCTTATGTGAAGTGCATTGATGTGAAATTGCTCTGGGTATGTTGGGCCAACATGCTCCAGACTGAGCAAAGTTCTTGTACTGAAAACAATGCTAAACTAACACTTAACATAGGTGGCCACTCAAAAATCATTTCATATTTATATAAGATAAAAATTCTTTGAGGTCTGCACCTGCCACCAGGATGTAACTCTTCCTTCTGAGCCAAGGCGGATTATGCTATTGCTTACGTAGTAGAAAGTCTGCCATCATTTGTGGTCAATTCAGATCCAGTGCACGTCTGCAAGCCCAACTGTCTTCTTTTCTTGATCAAATTTTTCAAGATTCAAGATTGTTTTATGTAATTTCCAGTACACAAGTGTAATGGAGAACAAAACAATTGTTACTCCAGATCTGATGCAGCACTAAAAACACAATGAGGTTAAAAACTATAAATGTAAATACATACAGTAGCTTATATACATAGATTGATTGTATGTACATAAAGTGACGCAAGGCACAGGTATGTCTATACATAAGGTGACTGACTGGAAATGAAAAAAGTGGTGGTTGGGATGTGGAGGAGGGGACTAGTGGGTGGAGCTGGTAATCAGCCTTACTGTTTGGGGAAGGTAACTGTTTTAAAGTCTGGTGATCCTGGCATAGATGCTATGTAGCGTCCTTCCTGATGGGAGCGGAACCAACTGTATTTACTTAGCCCATTATTTATTGGCTAAATAAGATTAGATACTTTGAAGTTTGCTCTTCCATGCTATTGATTTGGGATTGTAACGAGCTAGCTCCTTGTATAATTTGTGATGAGGTATGCCATAATGGAAAATTGTTAGTTTGGGGAATGTTAAATTACTTGGGGTTTCCAATGATTCCACAATGTTGCATCTGTCTCTTTTGCTGGGTTTATTTTGTTTTGAAGTGAGCAAACTTAAATTTAATCACACATTTCCTATTCTAAAAACAGAGGCAACAATACTTTGGATTTTACTCTCAATATTTTCTTGAATTGCTTAATTCAGATATTTTTAATTTGTATGTTCACTGTTAACTAATAGCACACTGTTTGGGTAATACTATAATTATAAGTTAGTACAAATTTAAGTTCATAATTTATTTTATCATCTGCAACCTGTCTTGATGTTTAAGAGGATCAGCAGATACTGAAGCTGGATCATCTGAATTTTTTGTTTTAAATCCTGTCCTTAGCAGAAAAACCTAAATGTAATTTTTCTATTACTTTTTATCATGACTACCTAACATTCATTTCTTCATCAAAGTTGCTGGTCTCGGCCCGAAACATCGACTGTACCTCTTCCTAGAGATGCTGCCTGGCCTGCTGCGTTCACCAGCAACTTTGATGTGTGTTGCTTGAATTTCCAGCATCTGCAGAATTCCTCATGTTTGCATTCATTTCTTCAGCTACTTTCAGATTTCCTATTTATGTCTGTTGAATTTGGCGTCCAATTCCTTTTTTTAAAATTTGTAGACGGTCTTTATTTGAACTTTGGTTGTTTGTCATTCTTTACTCATATATGTGTTGTCTTAAAATTCTATTGTATTTCTTCATTTTTCCTACGATTCTTGCAAGAAAATGAATCTCAAATTAGTATATGGTAGTATGTGTACATGTACTTTGATAATAAATTTACTTTGAATTCCCTAAATAATTATAATCCTCTAGCTCTTTGTATGTGAGAAACCAGACTGAGCATGGCATGATAATTGATCATAGGTGTACCGTAGACGAATCACGCTGTCTTGATGTCAACTGACACACACACACACTCACTGTACGTCTCTCTCTCTCCCCCCCCACAAAGAATTAATAAAGGGTGGTGTCTTGACTATCTTCTTTATCCCCTGCCCCTTCTCAATCCATTAAGACAAAAAGAGAAGTATTGTGGTGCAGCATGACATCTAGCAATTTCTTGTTTTGTTAAAGCATTGGTGGAATCTATAACAACTTGTTATGATGAAGTTTCATCCACGGTCAGGAATGGATTGCAGTCTTGTCTTAGAGTCATAAGACTTTGGGTGAAGCCTCAAGCCAGATGTAATCAAGAATAGATTTTCAGTACAATGGTGAGGAAGTTCTGCATTGTCAGAAAGGCCATCTTGAAATAGAAATAATGGCTGTCATTTACATAGTATACATTTTCTCAAAACCTCATAAAGGATTGCATAGCGATTGAAACACATCCTGAAGTTTCAATTTAGGGGCACTGCTGATTTGGAGATAAATGATAAGAATGAGGGAGAACTCCTCTGTCTTTCCACCTGGTATAGTATGAAGGATATTTTAAGTCAACTTGAGGGTTACACGCAAATTTGATTTAATATCTCACCTGAAGGCATCTCCAACAATGCAGATTTCCCACAGAATTCAATTCTCTTGAGTGGGAAATCATTCCACATCCTTCTAAATCAGAAGCAGGCTTGTTATATACTGAGCCAAAAGGATTAGAGCATTTCAATTTCATTGTCGGGTCAAAGTTCGTGATTTCCTTACCTAATAAACGGCAGGAGGAGAGAGAGCAGCACGCCGCGCATGCGCAGCCCTCCGGTGAAAAATGATATCGTATCCGTTAAGTAGGGGCTGTGGACAATTCTGATTTGATGGAGACGGACATGAAAGCACAGAGGAACATCTGGAAAAATTTCTGAAACGCCAGTTCGCTGCTGTTGTTACTGGGTGATCGGGAATCTTTCGGAGGGAAGGCCTCAAAATCCCCGGCTTTGCCTGCTGTTGGCGACCGAGATGGAGGTCGAATGGTTGGGATAGAGATGGCGCTCAGTACTTGGTGTCGGAGAGCTGATCAGAGCTCGAAGTTTTCGGATGACTCAGAGTCGGACCGTGGTCGGGTATGGCAGGGAGAGTTTTTCTTCCTTCTCCCGTCTGCGTGAGATGTGGGACATCTGAGAGACTTTGAACTTTTACTGTGCTCATGGACTTCTTCACCAAGATATGGTATTGTTGCACTGTTGTAACTATATGTTATAATTATGTGGTTTTGTTAGTTCTTTTCAGTCTTGGTCTGTCCTGTGTTTTGTGATATCACACCGGAGGAAATATTGTGTCATTTCTTAATGCATGCATTACTAAATGACAATAAAAGAGGACTGCGTGTCTTCATAAATCTAATACCATTGTGGGAGTACAGTTAGAATGAGATGGGGCTGCACAGGACAAACCCTCCATCATTATCAGCACTGATTTGGTATCGATGAAGGGATAATCTATATGGCTTTGCTGGTGTGATCTGGAAACCTATGATGACTACAGAAATTGAGATTGGGTGATCTCAAAAAGAAGTGAGCATTGCTTTTATTGTTCAGGTCAAATTTCCACTCTCCACCAATAGCATAAACTCAAATTGACTACCTATTCATCTTTTTTAGTTATAGAACCAACCTTATGTAAAATGACAACCAAGATGGAATTTGCATTCATTTTGATCCTTTTCTGTTTTGACAATTTTTTAAAAGTTCTTTACATGTATGTTATGTCAGTTTTTACTGGAGTATCATTGTCACAAAGAAACAAAAAGGTCTTATATGGACCAGGACTTGATTGTCTTGGTTGCACAACCAGTTTCTGCTCTAATTCCTTTGCAGATAACACCACTGTAGTGGATTATATCTCAAATAACAACAAGTCAGAGCACAGGAAGGAAAAAGAGAGCCTAGTGACATTTTGTTTTGATAATAACCTTTTCCTTAATGTCAGCGAAACTAAAAAGCTTATCACCGACTTCAGGATGTAGGGTGGTGTACATGGTCCTGTTTACTGCAGTGGTGCTGAGATGGAGAATGATAGCTTCAAGATTCCTGGTGTAAGCATCACCAGTTCTGGTCCAACTTCCATGGTCCAGAATGTGTACAACCACCTTTGTTTTCCTCAGGAGGCTAAGGAAATGGCATGTCTTAATTGACTCTCATAATTTGTTATAGACGTACAGTGGAAAGCATCACAGGTTTGGATGGCAACGGCTCTGCCCAAGACTGCAAGAAGCCACAGAGATATATCTAAGAAAAGATGTGCTGGCATTGGAGAGAGTCTGGAGGAGGTTTATGAGAATTATGCTGGAAATGAAAGGGTTAAGTTCTTGATGGCTCTGTGCATGTTCTTGTTGGAGTTTAGAAGAATGAGTGGGATCTCACTGAAACTTTCCAAATATTGAAAGGCCTAGACAGAATGGATGTGAAGAGGATGTTTCCAATAATGGGAAAATCTAGGACCAGAGGACATAGCCTCAGAATAGAAGACTATCCCTTTAGAAAATGATGAGGAGGAATTTCTGTACCCAGAGGTTGGTGAATCTGGAATTCATTGCCACAGACAGTTGTGGAGGCTAAGTGATTGGGTATATTTAAAGCAGAGGTTGATAGGTTCTTGATTAGTAAGGGTATCAATGGTTACAGGAAGAAGGCAGGAGAAATGGGGGTTGAGAGAGAAAATAAATCAACCATGATTGAATAATGAACTCAGTGGCCTAATTGTGCTCCTACAGTGGTGCTAGAAAGTTTGTGAACCTTTAGAATTTTCTGTATTTCTGCATAAATATGACCTAAAATGTGATCAGATGTTCACGTAAGTCCTAAAACTAGATGAAGAGAACCCAATTAAATAAATAACACAAAAAATTGCAGTTGTTCACAAGCAAGTTCATTTATTCATTTATTTGTTCATTTATTTATTGAGAAAAATGATCTGATATTACATGTATTTGTTGGAAAAAGTATATGAACCTTTACTTTCAGTAACTGGTGTGACCCCCTTGTACAGCAATAACCTCCACCAAAAGTTTCCGATGACTGTTGATCAGTCCTGCACATTGGCTTGGAGGAATTTTAGACCATTCCTCCGTACAAAACAGTTTCAGTTCATCAGTATTTCTGGGATACCTTACATGGATACCCCTCGTCAGATCATGCCACAGCATCTCAAATGGGTTAATATCTGGACTCTGACTTGGCATTTTCAAAACACAAATTTTCTTCTTTTTAAACCATTCTGTTGTTGATCTACTCTTGTGTTTTGGATCATTGTCTTATTCCATCATTCAACTTCTATTAAGCTGAAGGGTACTGCCGAAGGGTTTCGGCCCAAAGTGTCGACTGTACTTTTTTCCATAGATGCTGCCTGGCCTGCTGAGTTCCTCCAGAATTTTGTGTGTGTTGCTGGAACCCCCAATTTGACCCTATACTAATCACAGGACAATTTACGATGACCAATTAACCTACTAACCAGTACGTCATTGGACTGTGAGAGGAAACCAGAGCACTCAGAGGAATGCATTCCATGGGGAGGATGTACAGACTCTTTGCAGATGATGTTGGGATTGAACTCGGAACTCTGACACCCCGAGTTATAACAGCGTCATGCCAACCACTACACTATCATGGTGCCCCACAAAATGATGTCACAAGAATGCTCTATCTTTCTGTATGAGAGATTTACACAGAGAATATTGTTAATTTCATAGAGATTATCAGTATTTATCTATTTTTATTGCCTCCCAAGGAAACTCAATGTTGGTTGTTTTGTTGAAGAGATTGGAACAGATCATTTCTGCAGTTGATACCAAAATTGGTAGGATCTATGCTAGTCAGAAGATATTCTAAACTCTGGAAAAGTGAGCATAAACTAAGATCCTTTTCCACAGGTTAATTCTTAAAATTTATTCCAGAATAGAGGAAGTATGAAATTTCCAAGAGACTTCCCTTTTTTCTGAAGATATGCTAGCCTTGACCATTTAGGCAGCGGTTATACTAAGTAGCCCAAGCTATTTCTGCAAATGATTTCCTGAAGTAAAAATGGAAAATGTTGGAAATGCTCAACAGATCAGGCGGCATCTGTGACAAAAAGAAGAAAAGTTAAAAGTTTCCGGTTGAAGAGTTTTCTTCAGAATTAGGCCATAAAACCATAAGACATAAGAGTGGGTTTAGGCCATTTGGTCCATTGATTCTGATCCACCATTCCATCATGGCTGGTTTATTATCCCTCTCATCCACATTCGACCATAAGTCCATTAGACATAGAGGAGCTTGAAGGTTACTTGGAGATTTGCTAAGTATTTCCATTGTGTTCTGCTTTTCCTTCCTGCAGTTCTGACTGATTATTAGGGGTTAGTATACATGGAAGAATTTACTGAGAGCCTCCTCATAAGTGGTAGAAGGAAAGCTCAAAAGCATTGGTGTGAAAAGTTTTGTCATTGGAGCAGAAACAGTAGAATTGAAGAAAGAGGGAGAATGGAATGGGTCCTGACAGGAATCAGAGTGAGAGAGCCTGTATCCTCTTGACTTGATCAAAAAAGCAGAAAGGCAAAAGGCAAGGAACTACAGGTCTCATAGCTTAATATTTGCAAGCAGCTGCATTCAATAATCAAAGAGGAAATAGCTAATCATTTTTGAAAAATGAATACAATTAAAACTTGTCAGCATAGTTTTATAAAAGGTAAATCATGTTTGACGAACTAGCTTGAATTCTTTGGGGATGTATTAGATAGAGTCAGTCGAGGGAAATTGTCCATGGAGGAGTTACCTACTTTTGGAGGCGGTACGATAGCATATCAGTTAGCATAATGCTATTGCGGCACCATCGACCTGGCTTCATTTCTGATACTTCTGTAAGAGGTTTGTTTGTTCTCCCCATAACCAAGTGGGTTTCCTCCAGGTACTTAGGTTTCCTCCCACATTCCAAAGGCATGTGTGTTGGTAGGTTAATTGGTCACATGGATGTAATTGGGCTCATTTGAACGGAAGAGCGTGTTGCCATGCGGTATTTCTAAATCAATAAAAAGGTCTAATGTATTCAGATTTGCAGAAGGCTTTTTACAGTGTACCATGTGGCGGGGCTGGTGAATAAATTAGCAACCTATGGTACCAAGGGAGGTGTGTTGGAACAGATTGAAAACTGACTATGATTGAAGGTTTCTGTGGGTGAAAATGGAGAGTTGGAATAAATGAGCCCTTTTCAGACCACAGGTGGTAACTAATCAAGTACCCTGAAGACTGGTTCTTGGTCCACAGTTGTTCACTGTTTCTGTTCATGACCGAGAGGAAGAAATAAGATGTGAAGTTTCCAAAGTTGCTGATGATATGAAAATAGATGAAAGGGCCTGCTGTCATGAAGGTACTGTGATTCTGTAAATGATATAGATGGATTGAATAAGTGGCCAAATGACCAGCAAATGGGAGGTTACAGTTGTACAGGGCATTGGTGAGGCAGTATCTGGAATACTGTGTACAGTTGTATTAAGGAGCTTCACAGGTTCACTCATGATATCAGAGGGTTGTCCTACAAAGAGCTTCTTGGAGTTTAGAAAAATGAGGTGTGACCTTATTCAAACACATAAGACCCTAAGGGGGCTTAGCAGGGTAAATATTGGGATGCTTAAATATTGGGAGCCTTAAATAAAGGCAAACAACACAAAGAAAAGGGGCAGTCATTTAAAAGCAATGTATTTAGAAATTTTATTTTCACAGCTGGTTGTGAATCTCTGAGTTCTCTGCCCTGGAGAGTGGTGGAAGTTGGGACATGAAAAGGAATTGAAGTGGAGCAGGATTAATATTTGATAGATCAAGTTGTGAAGATGTATAGAGAAAGATACAAAAGAACATGTTATCATCATGATCATATTAAGTAGTGGAACAGGCTTTACTTACTCCTGCTAATGTTTTCTTGTGTTCTTTAGAAGAATGAGAGGTAATTTCATTGAAATCCTTGTCGGCTTTGGCAGAATGGGGTCGTAGACTCATTGTACAGCCACATCAGTGCTGACTTTATTGCCTATTCATACTAATTCCTTTGTCTCGCATTGTCTGTATCCTTCTTTGTAATTCTTATTCCAAGTATATCCCTTGAACTTAGAGATTGTATCTGATTCCAACATCTCCCCTGGCAGTGAGTTCCGGATATCAACCTTTACCTCGAGATCTCCTTTAAAACTGTTTCCTCTCACTTTAAATCAATGCCCTCCTGGTTTTGATCCGCCATTCATGGAAAAAGGATTTTGATGATCAACTCTTCTTACCTGGAGTGGAACCCAGTCTGCTGCTGTAGCCCATTTACGACAAGTTGGACGTGTTGTGCATTCAGAGGTGCTGTTTCGCATGCCTCTGTTGTAATGCATGGTTATTTAAGTTGCTGTCACCTTCGTGTCAGTTTGAACCAGTCTGGCCATTCTCCACTGACCTCTCTCATTAACAAGGTGTTTTTGTCCACAGAACTGCTGCTCACTGCTTTTTTTTTGCTTTTCGCAACATTCTCTGTAAACTCTAGAGACTGTTGTGTATGAAAATGCTAGGAGATCAGAATTTTCTGAGATACTCAAACCACCCTGTCAGGTACCAACAATTATTCCACTATCAAAGACATTTGGATCACATTTTCCCCCATTCTAATGTTTGGTCTGAATCTCTTGATCACTTCTGCATGCTTTTATGCATTGAGTTGCTGCCACGTAATTGGTTGATTAGGTATTTGCATTAATGAGCCAAGTGTACAGGTGTACCTAATAAAGTGGCCACTGAGTGTATGTTTCTTATAATTACATATACTTGCGTTAGGTCAGCCCTTAGACTCCTTTGCTCCAGGATAAACAAGCCCAGATGATCCATTCACTCCCCATAACTAAAGCCCATCAACTCATGCAGCATCCTGGTGAATATCCTCTGCATTCTCCAGGACACAGCCACATTCATCCTAAAATGTGGCGGCTAGAGTTACATGGAATACTCCAAGTGCAACCTAACCGATGTTTTTTGTTAAGTTTTACAATGGCATCTCAGCTTTTACATTCCATAGCCTGAGTGCAAAAGGAAAGTATGCCTTTTTCCACCAACTACATCTGTACGTATATTTCAGTTAACCAAGGTCCCTCTGTCCATCTACATTCATCAGCACCCTGCCGTTTATTATGTATGTTTGTCCCTGTTTGACTTCCCAAAGTGCATCGTCTCTCAATTGCCAAAATAGAGGATTCCAGAAGCGGGAAGCCAAAGAATTGTTATTATGGACAAAGATTAAAATAATAGCTTCACCCACAGCGTAGTAACCCTTTGAAATTCTCTTTCCAAAGAGGGGTGCAGAAATTTTGTTTAAGTTAAGACATTGATAGATTTTTTGGATGATTAAAGGAATCAATGGATAAGTAGTGAGTGCAGGAAAGAGGTGCAGAGATTAAAGGAAAAAGCAGCCTCAATCTTATTGGATGGTAAAGTAGACACAAGGTACCAAATGACCTGCTTCTTCTCCAGTTTCTTACTATATCCTTCATAAGGATATCTCCTCCCATAACACAGACAAAACTGTGCCTTGTGAATTGTGTGAAATTTTAACATCAAGCTGGTTTGTTTGACATTTATCCAGGGAACAAAAATTTGGCTGGTGTTGAATTTTGCAATTCCCATACTTCTAAACTGAATTAATTGACAGGTATTTACATTCTGAAGAGATTTTAGTAGAGATTGGATTGAAACCTCATAAAAATCATTTCATGAGTACTGCATTATGCTGAATCAAGACTCAACATCCATTTGTTTTCATATCATGAACTAGTGTGTGGCTTAATTAACACAATATGGAGGATGGTCTACTTACCTACACATACCCAAATGTGTCAGTTCTTCCAGTGTCGGGATTCCTCAGTCTTGATATGTTCCAGGTGTTTATCATTTGGAAAGTATCTTTATTTCCTGATTCAAAGTGGTAGAAAAGGCTTCTCTCGAGGGCCTAGAATCCATGCATTTCACGGATGGGAACGTGAAGCAGATGCATAGACATATTGTGGTGCCAGTTAAAAGATTCCCCATGAAGCAGTGTCTGCTACTATGCATTGATATCAAGAGCAGTTGCCTTATTTCTGGACTGAATCTCAAAACTTCCTTTTTAAAATACCATTTTTTAACTTTGTCTACACTGAATTGCAGAAGGCTGCAATGGTAGCACAGTTAATTTAATTCACACCTGATTAATGTGGAAATGTGTCTCATTCACTTGCACCAAAACAGAAGGATAGTCCATGTCCTCTGTCAGCATTCCCTGAACTTATGCCAACACATTAAGTTACTTTGGAATAGTGGAGTTATTGTTTTCCAAAGAAAATGCTGTAACCATCTGCCTATAATCTGCCTCTGACACGACAGTGCAGGTGGAGCAGAGTGTCAAAGCTTTTAAATTTTAAAATTTCAGTTGTATAGTGCCTTTTATTTCAATTTTAAGAAATGTAGTCATTGTTCTAATTCAGGAAATGCAACAGCCATTTTGAAGAGGAACATGATGATATCCAGTCAATCTGTTTTTCTGTTCTGAATGATGTTGGTTGAGGGATAATATTACCCGCCTTATCAGTTATCACCCTACAACCATCAGGCTCCTGAATCAGCTTGGATAATTCACTCACTTCAGCACTGAAGTGATTCCACAATCTACATAATCTCTTTCAAGGACTAACATATGTTCTCAATATTTATTGATTTATCTGTCTATCTATCTTTGACTTGTATTTGCACAAATTGTCTTATTTTGCACTTTGATTGGCTTTGTGTGTAGTTTTTCATTGGTTTTATTGTAATTCTTTGTTCTACTGTGAATGTCTGCAAGAAAACTAAATTTATTATCAATGTATGTATATGTCACCATATATATACTATGGTGACATAGATGCACTTTAATAAATTTACAGTACTTTGAATATTGGTCAGAGTGTAGTTGTGGGCCATGTTGTCTTTCAACAAAGCACCTTTTAAAGTATGGGTGATGCTGGCAGGCAGATTTACTGTCTGTCCCTTGTTTAAAATAATAGAGTTAGGTCTCTATAAAGTGATTGCATAACTGAATAACTTACATAGCCAATTCCACTTTCCACGTTAGGCAGTATTACTACTGATTTATTATTGTTACCTGTACCACGATATAGTGAAAAGCTTGTTCATACAGATTTAATCATTACAGAGTGCATTAAGGTGCAGAATTTCAAAGTTCAAAGTAAAATTTATTATTAGAGTACATACACGTCACCACATACAACCCTGAGATTCTTTTTCTGTGGGCATACTTACCAAATCTATAGAGAGTAACTGTAAGCTATAGACATCAGGAACTGTTAACTGCAACCAAACTCTGCAAATGCAGATATAAATAAATATCAATAAATAACGAGCATGAAATAACAATGTAGCGTTTCTTAAATGAGTGTAGTTATCTCCTTTTGTTCAAGAGCCTGATGATTGAGGGGTAATAACTATTCTTGAACTTGGTAGCGTGGATCCTGAGGCTCTTGTACCTTCTACCTGATGGCAGCAGTGAGGAAAGAGCATGGTCTGGGTGGTGAGAATCTTTGATGATGGATGCTGCTTTTCTACGGCAACGTTTCTTGTAGATGTGCTCAATGGTTGGGAGGATTTTACCCGTGATGTACTGGGCCGAATCCACTAGCTTTTGTAGGATTTTCCATTCAAAACTCATTGGTATACGGATACCAGGCTGTAATGCAGCCAGTCAGCACACTTTCCACCACACTTCTGTAGAAGTGTGCCAAAGTTTTCAATGCTGCTAGGACATGCGGACCTGACTTACAGGGAAACATTGAATAGGTTAGGACTTTATTCCCAGGAGTGTAGGAGAATGAGGGAAGGTTTGATAGAGGTATACAAAATTATGAGGGGATATAGAGAGGGTAAATGCAAGTAGGTTTTTATCACTGAGTTTGGGTGAGACTAGAGCAAGAGGTCATGGGTTAAGGGTGAAAGGTGAAATGTTTAAGGGGAAACTGAGGGGAACTTAATCACTCAGAGGGTAGTTAGAGTGTGACAAGAGCTGTCAGCAGAAGTGGTGGATGCAGGTTTAATTGCAACATTTAAGAGAAGTTCAGATAAGTACATGAATGGGAGAGGTATGGAGGGCAATGGTCCAGGTGCGGATTGATAGGATAAGGCAAAATAAAGGTTTGGCACAGACTAAACGGGCTGAAGGGCCTGTTTCTGTGCTGTAGTGCCCTATGACTGTATGACAAAAGGGGATAACTACACTCATTCTATTTCTGGTCTTCCCACAACTGATGGACACTTTATCTTATTTCATACTCTTGTTAATTATTGCTATTTATTTATGTTTGCATTTGCAGTTTGTTGTTCATTGATCCTGTTTGCAGTTACTGTTCTACAGATTTGCTGTGTATGCCCACAGGAAAAAGAATCTCAGGGTTGTGTGTGGTGACACTTATGTACTCTGATAAATTTTACTTTGAATTTTGAACTTTTTTTGAATTTTGAATTTAGAATTTTGAACCAACTGGCCTCTTATTTCCTACATAGCCCTCTAGTTTTCTTTCATCCATGTGCCTATTAGCCTTTAAACTGTCCTCAATGTATCTGACTCTACCACCATCACTGGCAGTGCCTTCTAGGCACTTAGCTACCACTCTCTGTGTAAAACACCTATCTTTGATATTGACCTCAATACTTTTCTTCAGGCACCTTAAGATTATGCCCTTCTTATATTAGTCATTGCCACCCTGGGAAAAAGATGCTGCTTGCCAATTCTGTCTATGCCTCTTATCATCTTGTACACTTCATTCAGGTCACCTGTCATCCTCCATCGCTCCAAAAAGAAAAAAACACTAGCTCACTCAAACTATCCTCAGAAGACATGCTCGCTATTTCGGGCAGCATCCTGGTAAATCTCTTTTGCACCCTCTCTAGAGCTTTCCTATAACGAAGGGACCAGAACTGAACACAATACTCCATGTCACAAACAAAAAATGTGCAGATGCCGGAAGTCAAAGCAATACGCACAAGATGCTAGAGGAACTCAGTAGGGCAGGCAGCATATATGGAAAAGAGTAAACAGTTTATGTTTCAGGCCAAGAACCACTCCAAGTGTTGTCCAACCGGAGTTTGATAGAGCTGCAACATCTCCTCGTGACTCTTGAACTCAATCCCTCGACTAATAAAAGTTAACACACCTGTCACCTTGTGTGGCAAATGTGGAGCTGGACCCTAAGATCCCTCTGTTCTTCTACATTGCTAAGAATCCTACCATTAACCTTCTACTGTGCCTCCAAGTCTGACCTTCCAAAATCTATCACGTCACAATTCTCCGGATTGAACTCCACTTCTGCACTTAAACCTCAGTGAGTTCCTTGCACGCTGCAATGCTGAGCTCTCCTTTTGCTGCCTCCGTCTTTGTGCCTACTTCCTTGGCAAGGACTTTCCACCCTGCACTGATAACCCCTTCTCCTGTCTTTAACCCTCCTCCTCTTGCTGGGCACCCCTCTCTGATCTTCCACTCTGGTTCTTGTCATTGCGAACTGCCGACGGGACATCAACAGTCTTGATTTCACAACTCCTCTCCAATTCCAAGCTCACTTCTAACGAATGCTCTGCTCTCCACTCCCTCCACACTAATCCTAACCTCACCTTCAAACCTGCAGATAAGTAGGATGCTGTAGTAATCTAGCGGACTGACCTCAACCTTGCTGAGGCCCAACGACAACTGTCGGACACCTCATCTAGCTTACCCCTCGAACAAGATCCCACTAAGAAGTACCAGACCATTGCCTCCCACACCATCACTGACCTTATTAGCTCTCCCATCCACTCTGCCACCAACCTCATAGTTCCCGCACCCCACACCTTCCGTTTCTACCTTCTACTCAAGATCCACAAACCCGCCTATCCAGATAGACCCATCGTCTCAGATTGTTCCTGCCCCACTGAACTCATATCTACATACCTGATTCACTTTTATCCCCCTTCCTACTTACATCCTTGACACTTTACACACTCTTGATCTTTTCAATGATTTCAAGTTCCCTGGCCCTGAGCATCTTACTTTATTTTCACCTTGGACGTCCAGTCCCTATACACCTCCATCCTGTACCAGGAAGACCTCAAAGCCCTCCATTTCTTTCTGGACACCAGATCCAACCAATTCCCCTCCACCATCACTCTCCTCCATCTGCTGGAACTTGTCCTCATTCTCAATAATTTCTCCTTTAGCTCCTCCCACTTCCTTCAAAGAAAAGCCATGGGTACTCGCATGGGTCTCAGCTATGCCTGCTTTCTTGGTGGCTATGTGGAACAGTGTATGCTCCAAACTTACACTGGTGTCACTCTCCCACTTTTCCTGCACTACATCGACGATTACTGTGGAGCTGCTTCCTGCACCCATGCCAAGCTTGTCAACCTCATCAACTTTGCCTCCAACTTCCACCCTGCCCTCAAATATATCTGATCCATTTCCAACGCCTCCCTCCCCTTTCTCGATCTCACTCTCTCTGTCTCTGGAGACAACTTATCTACTGATGCCCATTATCCATTAACTCTCACTGTTACCTGGACTATACCTCTTCCCACCCTATTACTTGTAAAAATACCATCCCCTTTTCTCAATTCCTCCATCTCCGCTTCATCTGCTCTCAGGATGAGGCTTCTCATTCCATAGTGGAGGAAATGTCCTCCTTCTTCAAGGAAAGGAGCTTCCCTTACCCCACTATCAACACTGCCCTCAACTACATCTCTTTCATTTCACGCACATCTACCCTCACCCCATCCTCCACCCTACCAGGGATAGGGTTCCTCTTGTCGTCACCTACCACCCCACCAGGCTCCGCGTCCAGCACAAAATTTCCACCATCTCTAATGAGATCCCACCAGCGAGCGCGTCTTTCCCTCCTCTCCACATTCTGCTTTTTGCAGGGATCGCTCCTTTGGTGACTCCCTTGTCCATTCGTCCCTCCCCACTGATCTCCCTCCTGGCACTTATCCTTGCAAGCGGAACAAGTGCTACACTTGTCCCTACATCTCCTCCTTCACTACCATTCAGGGCCTGAAACCAGTCCTTCCAGGTGACGCGACACTTCACCTGTGAGCCTGTTGGGATCATCTACTGTATATGGTGCTCATGGTGTGGCCTGTTGTATATCAGCGGAGACTGCTTTGCTGAGCACCTATGCCCCATCTGCCAGAAAATGCGGGATCTCCCAGAGGCCACCCATTTTAATTCCACTTCCCATTCCCATTCTGACATGTTAATTCATGGTCTCCTATAATGTCGTGATGAGGCCACACTCAGGTTGGAGGAGCAACACCTTATATTCCATCTGGGTAGCCTCCGACCTGATGGCATGAACATCGATCTGTTGAGCTTCCGGTAATGGCCCTTCTCTGTTCTCCATCCCCCTTTCCCTCTCTCACCTTATCTCCTTGCCTGCCCATTGCCTCCCTTTGGCGCTCATCCTCCTTTTCTTTCTTTCATTGCTTTCTGTCCTCTCTGATCAGATTTCTCCTTCTCCAGACCTGTATCTCTTTCACAATCAACTACCCAACTCTTTACTTCACCCCTCCCTACCCCTGATTTCACTCATTATCTTGTGTTTCTCCCTCCCCTCCCCACTTTTGAACTCTACTCCTCATCTTTTTTCCTCCAGTCCTGTTGAAGGGTGTCGGCCTGAAACGTCAACTGTACTCTTTTTCCATAGATGCTGCCTGGCCTGCTGAGTTCCTCCAGCATTTTGTGTGTGTTGCTCTGGACTTCCAGCATCTGCAGACTTTCTCTTTTTTGTGGTCTTGCAAAAAGTCTTGTGATTGCTCAATTTTGTAACTTACCTGTTTGGATAAATCAATGTCACCAAACATTAGAGACGAGCTTTGTTTCAACTCTCGATCCCCCACACCATGAGTGTTCATTTTATGTTTTGGTGACCAGAAATTAATGTAGAACTTGAGATGTGGTCTGGTCAGACTGCTGATGTGATTGTAACCAATGCTGTAAAAACTACATTGGACAAAAATAAGACTCAAGCAAAATAAAAGCGCTCTTGCACACTTCATAATATATAATAAAAATAAAGCACACCATGAGAGTGATTAGAAGGCTGCGATCTAACTGAAGGCTTATGATGGTGCTCATAAGCAATTCCAGCTTCACTTTCATGGTTTTTGTAAAATCATCGGAACTCCTTGATATGTTTATAATCTTGTAATCATTCCCAGGTATCCAATTTTCTCTATGTGTGGCTGTGGCAAAGTAATTTCACTAACATGAAATTTTCTCTAACTGTGAATTAGAAAGTACTTGTGTTCTTGGCATTTTGTGAACAGCTCTAACTCAATCACATTGCAAAAGATGAATTATATAAGTCCAAGTTCAAATTAAATTGCCATTCAACCATGCACATGTATATGGCTAAGTAAAACAGTTTCCTCCAGGGTCAAGGTACAATCACAGTACATACAGTACACAGCATGTAGCACATATAGCTACGATAGCACATACAGTCACAAAAAAATGTAAAGTGGTATGGCCTGAAGATTGATGATAGGTGGATTGTGCATGGAAGTTGATTAGTGGTCAGCTTCCAACCCAGCTCAGATTCCAGTGTGCTTGCTGCATCTCTGTTCTCTCCCTCACTACCTCTGGCACCTCCTCCCCTGGGTGTCTGTAACATGCGGCATGGCATGAGGGCCTGATCCATGCAACAACTGAAGCCACGCAGCTCTGCCATTGTCGGTCTCGCCAACGAACCAGACTGGCAGTATTTTATATTACCAATATCCAACAGGGTATTGCGCTGTTAGCATGTGCACTGACCATTGACTGGGATATTCCTGTCTTGTTTCAATCTTTGGGCAAACAAAGTGATAGAGCAGCCGTGCCATCTGCACTTGGCCTTTGCAAGTCTTCAATCTTGATTATAGAAGTGTAGGAAATAGAATGGGTCATTCAGTCACTTAGTCCTGTTCTGCCATTTAGTTGTAGGTGAAATATTAACCGCAGCTACCTTGTTTCATTTTGAATCTCTCACTATTCTTGTCCAACAGAAAAATTTTGATTTTCTATTTTGAAATTTTCAATTAGGGCAACTCCCAGTCAGATCTCTGCCAAAACCCCACCTTTTGGAGGTGTGAATTCCAGATTTTTATGATCCATTATGCAGCTTCACTGCCTAATGTTGAAGTGTTATTGCCGTTTGTTCTGGACTCTCCCATCGGAGGCTTCCGCCAGCATTTATCTTTTTTTCTGGGATCTTTCTCTATGTATCTTTATTTCAAAGCAACTGTGTTTCATCTGTTATATTACTAACATGCAAAACCTGTCTAAATTGGAACTGTTTGACCTATGACCAAGGGGAAAAGTTTCATGTAAATGGTTGGTTGGTATCCATCTGTCTCATCATTATCACAAGCTTGGGCACAAGGTATAGAGATCCTGAGATGCCCAGTCATCAAGATTTCCCCCTTGTCCTCACTGGTGTAATCCAAAGGCAAGCTTATGAAGCAATATGTGTGACACCAGCTTGGCTGCAGGAACTGCCATAAGGGTGTTGAATGACATTCAGCTGCCTTAGGGGCTCCACTCTGGCTTTGCTGTCTGGGTTTACTCCGTAGTGCCTTCTCTCCCGAGACTGCCCACAAGGCAGTGGGACTATTTACCCATAGCTGGGGATCTGATTCACGCGCACCTGTGTGTGTCCACACGTCGGTGGGCCTGCACGCTACTCGTGCAGGGGCCAAACCTCCTCCCTGTTCTCTCTAGTTCAGCCTAAGTCCAAGAGAAGTTCAATATGTCGCCAGTGAGAAGGCCCTGAATGAGACTTGCTATTGGAGAGGCTATGTACTGGTAGGGACAGACTTAGACACTCAACTCTCCTTATTGTGAGACTGTTAGCCAGTGGTGAAAGCTGATAGTGAGAGTGACAAACACTACCCACTATACTACCACATTAGACACATCACAATAACCATTTGACACCAAAACCATTTTCCTGTAAATGTTAGCAACGTGAAAGGATTGAAATTCTATGTTGCAAGAAGAAGTACCACAGTTTGCAGCACCAGGTAGTGGAAGATCTCCTGGCAACAAAATCCTATTGTACACAAGGTCCAAGTGATCAATGATAGATCAAATCATGTACGCCATGAGCAAAGAAAACCAGGTGTCCTGCACATCTTTAGGCTGGTGGGGAAGGGAAGAGATTAGACGGTAGAGATCATGGTGAGGGAAGGAACTAGTGTCATGTTTGTTAAGGAAGAGACTGGGAGCTCAAACAACATCAGTGGACAATTGATGCCAAGGGAGCTCACTTTAGTGAGGTATTGTGTCCTCTATGTAATGGTAGTTGGAGTGTAGACACAAGAGCATTACAGCACAGTATAGGCCCTTCAGACCACAATGTTGTGCCAACCTTTTAACCCGACTCTAAGATCAAGCTAAACCTTTCCCTCCTACATGGCCCTCCACTCTTTTGTCATCCAAATGCCTATCCAAGAGTTTCTTAAATGTCCCTAATGTATTTGCCTCTACCACCCATGGCAGTAAATTCCACAGACTTACCATTTTCTGTGTAAAAACCTAGCTTTGACATACCCCCATGCTTTCCTCCAATCACCTTAAAATTATGCCCTCTCATATTAGCCAATTCTGCCCTGGGAAAAAAACCTCTGGCTGTCCACTCGTTTTATGCCTCTTACCATCTTGTACACCTCTAACAAGTCACCTCTCATCCTCTTTGCTCCAAAGAGAAAAGCCCTAGCTTGTTCTTCCAAAGAGTTTGAAGATACTGGAATCTGGAGAATAGAACCTGGAAGAACTTAGCGGGTCAGGCAGCATCTGTGGAGGAAGAGAGATAGTCAATGTCTTGGTTTGAGAGCCTGCATTAACAGTGTTTCGTGCGTGATGGATTTAAGTAATGAGTTTCATCAAATACTAATGTTAGAGATCCTCCAGATGCTCATCAAATACTGATTACATTTTCTTCCAGTTTATTTCCTTGATTGTTCTCTTAGGTTTCCTTTTCATGCGTGTTCATTGGATCTACATGAGCAGCAAGAAAAGTACCAAGGTCTGTTAGCTAAACCGTAAATGAATAGTTTAGTTAGTTGGGCTTGGCATGACTTAGTCAACCTACAGATACTACTTCCCCACTACGCCCATGGATTGGAAATTGCTGGCTTGCTAGCATTCACACTGAGTTTCCATTCATTTCCTCAGCTCTTCCTTTAATGTCCCTGTTGATAAAAGGATTCAGTGAAGTTTTAATGGATTAGTGGGGTGTCCCTTGTTTTATCTTGAGACTGAAATAAAAGCTTTCCTTGTTTTACTTCCTTTGGATTCTGATTTATTTATTGCAAGTCCATTGAAGCATATAGTGAAATGTATCATTTGCGCCAACAACCAACGCATTCAGTGATGTTCTAGGGATAGCCTGCAAGTTTCACCATACATTCTGGTGCCAACATAGCATGCCCACCATACGTCTGCTGATTTTTTTTTATTGCAGAAATTAAGAAGAGAAATGCTGAATTTAATTCCGATACATTAATTTGGAATTCAGATTGCCATGTGTAATCAACAGTGTTGAGCAGAAACAGTGAAAACTGCCAACGTGGCAAAATAGTGTATACTTTAAGTGGTCAAGTGGTGTGGCAGTGGAAATTATCATTTGCAGTCATTAGTACAGGAGCCTGAAGAAACACACTCAACGTTTTAAAAATGTCCTCCATCATCAGATTTCTGAACGGTCCATGAGCACTACCTCACTATTTTTGTAATTAATAGCAGATTTTATGTCTACCACAGTACTGCTGCTACAATACTACAAATTTCATGACATTTGTCAGTGATTTGGATTCTGATTCCAATAGCTTTGCTTCTCCTAAGACTTATTTTCAATGGGACTGGATGGTTTTGTTCCAATTTCAATCTAATGAAATAGGTGAGTTGAAACCTCTCATGGCTTTGAGTTAGCAATCTGCAACATAAACATAGAAACATAGAAAACCTACAGCACAATACAGGCCCTTCGGCCCACAATGGTGTGCCAAACATGTACTTATTTTAGAAATTACCTAGGGTTACCCATAGCCCTCTATACCTTCAATAGTTTTCTCCATAGACCACCAACAGTACATGCATTAGGTGATTATTTTTGGGCCATGAAAATTCACTGATTGAAATTTGAACCTACAAATGAAAAGTGGAGTCAAACAAATTTCAGTTTTTGTGACTATTTAGGGTAGAGAGTGGAAAGGTAAATGTGGTATCTCCAAGTTTAGCGTCTAGAACACTAGAGCACAGAAACAGTCCCTTTGGCCCATCTAGCCTGTGGCGAACCATTAATCCGCCTAGTCCCATCCACCTGCACCTGGGCCATATCACTCCATACCTCTCATCCATGCACCTATCCAAATTTCTCTTAAATGGTGAAATCAACCCTGCATCCACCACTTGCGCTGGCTGCTTGTCCCTCACTCTTACCACCCTCTGGGTGAAGAAGTTCACCCTTAAACATTTCACCTTTCACCCTTAACCCATGACCTCTAGTTATATTCTCACCCATCCTCAGTGGAAAAAGCCTGCTTGCACATACCCTATATATACCGTTCATAATTTTGTACACCTCTATCAATTCTCCCCTCAGTCTTCTATGTTCTAGGGAATAAAGTCCTAACCTATTTAACCTTTCCCTATAACTCGGGTCCTCAAGTCCCGGCAACTTTTCTCTGCACTCTTTCAATCTTATTTAAATCTTTCCTGTATGTAATCAATGTCGTTCTTTCACTTGCTACTTCAAAACAGTGACTCACTCCAGGTGAGACTTGCAGTTAGCGGATGACACAAAGTTGGGTGAGAGGATGACCGTTAAGGAGGATACAGAGAAGCCCTAGGTTGGTTTAGACAAATTGAGGGAATGGTATAATAGGGCTACCCACTTTGTTTTCAGTGGAATGAAGATGGAGTTTTGAATGATGATAGATTCAGAATCAGAGTCAGGTTTAATATCTCTGACAGATATCATGAAATTTTGTTTTGTGGCAGCAGCACAGTGCAATACTGTACATACGATATAAATTATAATTAAAAATAAGAAATGGGCACCACAGTAGTGTAGCAGTTAGTGCTAATACAGCTCAGGGCATTCCAGAATCTGTCGTTCAAATATGTTGCACTCTGTAAGGAGTTGCTGTATGTCCTCCCCGTGGAATGCAAGGTTTTTCTCTGGATCGTTCAGTTTCTGCCCACGTCCAGAAATATATTGGGTAGGTTAATTGGCCATTGTAAATTGTCCCATGATTAGGTTAATTAGGTTTGTCGGGGGTTGCTGGTGCGCCGTGATGAAGGGCCAGAGAGCCCACCAGCCACCTAAATAAATAAATAAATAAATGGGCTGGCAAATAAATAAATAATTAAGTAGATACATGTTGGCATGTGGCCAAGTGGTTAAGGCGTTGGTCTAGTGATCTGAAGATCACTAGTTTGAGCCTCAGGTGAGGCAGCATATTGTGTCCTTGAGCAAGGCACTTAACCACGCATTGCCCTGCGACGACACTGCTGCCAAGCTGTATCGGCCCTAGTGCTCTTCCCTTGGACAACATCGGTGGCGTGGAGAGGGAAGACTTGCAGCATGGGCAACTGCCGGTCTTCCATACAACCTTGCCCAGGCCTGCGCCCTGGAAACCTTCCAAGGCGCAAATCCATGGTGTCACAAGACTAACGGATGCCTATAAAAAAAAAATAAGTAGATACATGCATATATTCTCTCTCTCTCTCTCTCACACACACACACACACACACACACACACACACACACACACTTTTTTAATTAGTGCAAAAAAGGAGCAAAAATAATGAGGTAGTGTTCATGGGTTCATTGTCCGTTCAGAAATCTGATGGTGGAGGGGAGGAAGTTTTTCTTAAAACATAGTGTGTGTCTTCAGGCCCCTGTACCTTTTCCCTGATAGTAGTAATGAGAAGAGAGCATGTCCCAGATGGTAGGGGCCCTTACTGCTGGATACCTCTGTTTTGAGGCATTGCCTTTTTTTAAGATTGGAAAAGGGGGATATTCTGTTTGTGCACTAGTCATTGAAGGTAAACAAGCAGATGCAGCAGGCATGTGAGAAGCAGAATGTATGCTGGCCTTCATAGTGTGAGAAGATTTGAGTATTAGAGCAGGAATATCTTCATGCAATTTTGTATGGATGGCCTTGGTGAAACCAGACCTTGAGTATTGTTTGCAACTTTGGCCCTCCTTATCTGAGGAAGGCTGTTTTTGCTGTGGAGGAAGTTCAGGAAGGGTTCACCAAACCAGTTCCTGGGATGGTTGAGTGATATATGAAGAAGGATTAGGTCAAATAGGTGTATGTGCACTACAGTTTAGAAGATTGAGAGAGATTCATGAAAGCGTACAAGATTCTAACAGGACTGGGTAGATTAAATGAGATCCAGGGTTATGGATAAGGGTTAAGCTATTTAAGAATGAAACGAGACAGAATGTCTTGGCCCAGAGTGCAGTGAACATGTAATGTTCCCTATTACAGAAAGCGATTGAAGGGAGATCATTAAATGTATTCAGGAAGGAAGGAGTTGGATAATTTTTTTAGATATGAGAATGCGGTTGAGAGGGAAAATAAATCGCCTGTGATCAAATGGTGGAGCAGACTCAATGGGCCAAATAGCTTAATTTTGCTTCTATGTTCTATGGTCTTATGGGGAGAAAGCTGGACAGGGAACTGTAGTATTTATGGCAACACACACAAAATGCTAGAGGAATTCAGCAGTTCAGGCAGCATCTATGAAGAGGAATAAATAATTGATGTTTTGAGCCGAGACCCTTCATCAGGATTGGAAAGGAAGGAGGAAGAAGCCAGAATCAATAAGTGTGTGTGTGGGGTGGGAGTGGTTATTGATAATCTTCAATGGTGAAGAGGGTCAAAGGATCAAATGAACAACTGCTCTTTTCTATAGAGTATTGCAAAGCACAAACTTTTAAGGCATTAAAATTGCTTCAAATTTTCAAACCTGCTTTAAATTACAGCTGAACTTCAGATGCGTGTCATATATATAACCTATCATAAGGATCTGTAGTCTTAAATCTAACACTCTTAGGATGCCTGGAATTACTTTGCATCGATATTATATGGCTAGCAATTTTTCATTGTTCCTTCAAGTATCCAGCCTGTGTGGCTAAAAGCCTAAATAAAATTCCTTTCAAGTTTCATGCTGCTCACTCATTTTGGTTCAAAATTATACACTAATGTGAGACACTGTAGTTTCACCAGTTTCTGAAGAACACTTAGTGCCACTAGCATTTTCATCCCACCCCTGTAGGCCAACCCTCATCTATCAAACCCAGGCTGGAGAGGAAACACCCAGACAAACACACCACAACGCTTCAACTTCCAATCTCCCTGTGCTTCCGCTTCCACAGCCTATAATTAGAAACCCTTCTCTTCCGTTTATTCCCTCTTGACGCAAATGCTTTTTGTGGCTTGGCACCTCGTCGGGGCGTGGGTTAGTTTATGGCCGGTGCTGTGTCTGGTTCAGTGTTTACAGACTCTGTTACAGCATAAACAGCACTTTCTGATTCTATAACCATGTCTTTCCCTTTCTACACAGATGATCTCAGTTTTGCTTTTTACCCACCCCTTTTCCACTAAGTAGCTTTTTTTTGTCTTAAGTAATTGGTGTGAAAAACGGGAAGCGGTAAATTGGAGTGAAGTAAGCTATTGCCTTCTCAGTCAAAATACATTTCCATTGATTGAAACCAATTAGCTGTTCTACACAAGATAAGCATCAGTGGACTTTTTCTTCTGGTGTGACTTCCCCCACTTTTTTGTATTAGATAAGCAAACTGAACAACAAAGCAACCACTAACAATCAGATTTACGCCAGCCACACCCTTGATGTTGCAGAATTTCAAAGAAAAAATGATTGTCAGGAACATTTCACTAATGACACGTGTGCTATGTTGTGTTAACAGCAGTGTGTAGGGAGGGGTTTCAAATATAGCTGCTAGCTTTAGAACACGTATCAAAAAGGCTACAAGCATGCTGGGAGTTCCCAAATACAAGTGTTTAAGCAAAAATAATTAATAGATTTTTGCTTGTTTCCATTTGATGACTTGGGCACAAAGGAAAAAAATTACCGCTGAGAGGATCAGTAAATGGTGTTTCTAGGGTTGCCCCCTTGAACTGATGAATTGATGAACTGATGAACTTGAGCTGGGAATTCCCTGCAAATATTGAATCAAAATCAGGTTTGACATCACTGGCATACAGTATGTCACGAAATCTGTTGTTTTGCAGCAGCAGTACATAGTAATAAAAACTATAAATTACAATAAGAAGTATTATAACATAGTAAATAAGTATTGCAAAATAGTATTGACCTCTTTTGCACGTTCAATGGTTTTCAGTCTTTCCAGATGAGACAACAATTCACCTGCAAATCTGTTTCCGGTGCTCCTGATTCCTCTATATTGGTGAGACCCGTTGTAAATTAGGGGGCTGCTTCATTGAGCACCTTCGCTCCATCTGCCAAAAGCAGAATTTCCCGGAGGCCAAACATTTTAATTCTGATTCCAACTCCCATTCCATGGTCTCCTCTTGTGCCAAGATGAGGGTACTCTTAGGGAGGAGGAAGAACACCTTATATTCTGTCTGGGTAGCCTCCAATTTGACGGCATGAATATCGATTTGTCCTACTGGTAAAATGTTTTCCCTCCCCCTCCCCTCTTCTTTTATTCTCCACTCTGGCCTCTTTCTTTTTCTCAGCTGCCTATTACCACCACTTTCCCTTTCTCCTATGGTTGACTATCCTCTCCTATCAGATTCCTTCTCTTCAGCTCTTTATCTTTCCTACCCACCTGGCCTCACCTGTCCACACTCTAGCTATCCTCCTTCCCCTCCCCCTACATTTTTATTCTGGTGTCTTCCCCCTTCCTTTCTCTTCCTGAAGAAGGGTCTTGGCCCAAAATATCAACTGTTTATTCATTTCTGTAGATGCTGCCTGACTTGCTGAGTTCCTCCAGCATTTTGTGTGTGTTGCTTTGTTATGTATGGTTTTTCATAAATTATGTTGCATTTTCCTTATTTTCCTTTAAATGCTTACAAGAAGATGAATCATAAGGTAGTGGTGGTTGTCCATCATATCTGACGATGACAGGAAACCTGTGCAAGAGGGTTTTTTAAAATGGAAAAGTCATTGCACTGAGGCATTTCCGATCCTGGCCTCAGAAGTTCTGGGTCCACTGGTGCAAACAAGTGTCACAAACTGGGGTCTTCCTTGGTTGCAGTGGATGACCATGATGGCTTCTGTGTCTTGTCATGCCTTTCATGCCTCACAGAACATTGCAGTACCAGCATCTTGGTTGTTGGGTCTCATTGTAGATCTCATCCATCTAGTTCGCCGGAGCTGACTTCACATGCTAGGACAAACATGTCCCTATTTCACCAGGGTATGAGACTGCCAGCTACCCTCACCTGGTTTAGCCTGCCTGTCAAAGTGGTGTACTGAGATGTGGCCGCTGTCGCACGTGAACAGCTACTTGGAGCCGTAGATGAGAGCTAGGTGTCTGGTGGGAACCAAAGTTGAGTGAACTGCCCCAGAATAGCCTTGACAAGCACCTTCACCAGAGGTGCTACCACCTCCTCAACACCCCATACATTCTGTAAGATAGTATATGGTGACAAATACATGCAGTACTTCAATAATGAATTTACTTTAAAGTTTGAATTTTGAAACCAGTAAGGCAGTAATTTCTTCCCATAACAGAGTTTGGAATTGAGTATCTGTTTGAGAGCCAGGTGAAGTAGAATTCCAATAATGCAATCCCCTTGGGAGTTTGGTGACGCTAGGTTAGCAAATCTTCCAGCTTTTTGGATAATACTATTAATGCCACAGTACAATTGTCTTTATAAAATTTCCAGTGAACCTGGCAAGGTGAAAAGGAGCTGATAAATGAACTTCATTGAGTTGAAAGGAGAAGGGGCACTTAACATTTATAGGTAACTGACTGAGTGTTAGATGGGTCAAAGGTTTCCACGAGAACATTTCAGTATCAGCAGCATCCCGGTATCTGCTGACAAATGGGCAATATTTTAATGTACATTGCCTTCGCTCCAGAACCAGTCATCCAACTTCAGTAATCAGGCTACAGTATACAGATGACATTTATTGTTCAGAGTCTAAGCTCCAAGTCATCATCAACCTGTTCACTAAACATTTGCTGGGTGTTCCAGTTTCCTCCCACAATCAAAAGTTGTACGGGTTAGGGTTAGTAATTTGTGGGCAGGCTGTGTTGCTGCTGGAAGTGCGTGATATTTGCAGGCTGCCCCCAGCACATCCTTGGACTGTGCTGGTTGTTAACGCAAATGACATATTTCACTGTATGTTTTGATGTACATGTGACAAATAAAGCTACTCTTTATTTATCAATAGAAGAGGATGACCATTACATTTACCATCTGCAAGACAAAAGTCCTCTTTCAACCTGCCTGACAATATAACATAGCTTTCAAGCATTCATTTAAAACCTCTCCTACAGCATTCAGTTCCACATATTTTCTTCCCTTTTGGTCCTTAATGGGTCCTACTCCATTTTTACCTTCCTGCTGTTAGTATTCTTATAAGATGGTTTGGGATTTTTCGTGATCTTGTCATTCCTCAATTATTTGTTTACGCATTCATTATTCCCACCAGTTTTCAGTTCTCTAAACCTGCCTTGAGGTACTTGTATTTCCTTCTTCCTTACCTGGCATCTCTTAATATCCAGGTTCACTGCACTTATTAGTCCTTCTCTTCATAATTATTGGAGCATCATGGCACTGAGCTCTTCACTATTAAGTGTTTTTATTCCTCGCACTGGTCATCTGTAAATTCAGCTGCAAGGAACTGTTTCCAGTTCATTTTTGCTGGGGGCTTTCTTCTAAAATCAGCCTGGTCTATCCTTGTTCTTCTCAATAACAATCTTAAAACCTAGAGAAAATGCATTTAAACTGTGTACAATTTAGAAGTTATTTAAATATTTCTACCATCTCCAATGGGATCCCACCACCAAGCACATCTTTCCCTCCCTCAGGCTTTCTGCTTTCTGCAGAGATCGCTCCTTATGTGAATCCCTTGCCTATTCATTCATCCCCACTGATCTCCCTCCTGGTACTTAGAAACACAGAAAACCTACAGCACAATATAGGCCCTTCGGTCCACAATGCTGTGCTGAACATGTACTTACTTTAGAAATTACCTAGGGTTACACATAGCCCTCTATTTTTCTAAGCTCCATGTACGTATCCAAGAGTCTCTTGAAAGACCCTATTGTATCTGCCTCCACCACAGTTGCCGGCAGCCCATTCCATGCACTCACCACTCTCTGTGTAAAAAAAACTTACCCCTGACATCTCCTCTGTACCTACTTCCAAGCACCTTAAAACTTTGCCCTCTCATGTTAGCCATTTCAGCCCTGGGAAAAAGCCTCTGACTATTCACATGATCAATGCCTATCATCAACTTATCAAGTCATCTCTCATCCTCCGTCGCTCCAAGGAGAAAAGGCCAAGTTCACTCAAGCTATTCTCATAAAGCATGCTCCCCAATCCAGGCAACATCCTTGTAAATCTCCTCTGCACTCATTCTATGGTTTCCACATCCTTCCCTTGTAGTGAGGTGACCAGAACGGAGCACAGTACTCCAAGTGGGGTCTGACCAGGGTCCTATATAGCTGTAACATTATCTTTTGGCTCTTGAACTCAATCCCACAGTTGATGAAGGTCAATACACTGTATGCCTTCTTAACCACACAGACAACCTACGCAGCATCTTTGAGTGACCTATGGACTCAGACCCCAAGATCCCTCTGATCCTCTATACTGCTAAGAGTCTGACCATTAATACTATATTGTGCCATCATATTTGACATACCAAAATGAACCACCTTGCACTTATCTGGATTGAACTCCATCTGCTACTTCTTAGCCCAGTTTTGCATCTTATCGATATCCTGCTGTAACCTCTGACAGCCCTCCACACTATCCACAACACCCCCAACCTTTGTGTCATCAGCATATTTACTAACCTATCCCTCCACTTTCTTATCCAGGTTATTTATAAAAATCACAAAGAGAATGGGTTCCAGAACAGATCCTTGAGGCACACCACTGGTCACTGACCTCTATGCAGAATATAACCTGTCTACAACCATTCTTTGCCTTCTGTGGGCAAGCCAGTTCTGGATCCACAAAGCAAGGTCCCTTTGGATCCCATGCCTCCTTACTTTCTCAATAAGCCTTGCATGGAATACCTTATCAAATGCCTTGCTGAAATCCATATACACCACATCTACTGCTCTACTTTCGTCAATGTGTTTAGTCACATCCTCAAAAAATTCAATCAGGTTCGTAAGGCACGATCTGCCTTTGACAAAGCCATGTTGACTGTTCTTAGTCATATTATGCCTCTCCAAATGTTCATAAATCCTGCCTGTCAGGATCTTCGCCATCAACTTACCAACCACTGAAGTAAGACTCACTGGTCTATAATTTTCAGGGCTATCTCTACTTCCTCTCTTGAATAAGGGAACAACATTGCAACCCTCCAATCTTCCAGAACTTCTCCCATCCCCATTGATGATGCAAAAATCATTGCCAGAGGTTCAGTAATCTTCTCCCTCGCCTCCCACAATAGCCTAAGGTATATCTCATCCAGTCCCGGTGAATTATCCAACTTGATGCTTTCCAAAAGCTCCAGCACATCCTCTTTCTTAATGTCTATATGCTCAAGCTTTTCAGTCCGCAGTAAGCCATCCCTACAATCGCCTAGTCCTTTTCCGTAGTGAATACTTATCCTTGCAAGCAGAAAAGTGCCACAGCTGCGTCTACACCTCCTCCCTCACTACCATTTAGGGCCCTAAACAGTCCTTCCAGGTGAGGCGACACTTCACCTGTGAGTTTGTTGGGGTCATCTACTGTATCAGTGCTCCTGGTGTAGCCTCTGGTATATCGGTGAGACCTGACGTAGATTGGGAGACCACTTAAGCTGTATCCGCCAGAAAAAGTAGGATCTCCTGGTGGCCACCTATTTAAA